>NW_026294615.1:0-151048 GCF_007827085.1 Peromyscus californicus insignis | reverse complement strand
TAAGCAGAGTTGAATGAGATATTGCCCTGGTGTGTAGGAAGCACAGTTCTTTAGTTCTGAGCAAGCTGACAGTTCTGGCTATATAGGAAACACATTAGAGTAGAAGAGTGCTGCTTTCTCCAAAGCAGAGTGTGTTTCTTGTAAGGCGAGCTTGAGTTGATTTCCCTTTCATAAACGGAGTTGAATCACATGCAGTTTCTGGTCCTAGCAGCAAAAGTTGTTTTCTGGTAAGGAGATTCACTATTGTGCTCAATTGGCCTTACACAGTGCAAATAGCACTCGCTTCTGTTCTCAGCAAGTGCAGTGTATTGGACGCAAGAGAAACTACTGTTTTTGTCAGTTTCCTAAGGAGAGTTGAAGTAGATATGGAGCTTTTGTGTAGGAAGCACAGTTCTTTGGTTCTGAGCAAGCTGACTGTTCTGGCTCTATAGGAAACACAGTAGAGTAGTAGAGTGCTGCTGTCTCAAAAGCAGAGTGTGTTTCTTTTAAGGCAAGCTAGAGTTGAATTCCACGGAGTTGAATCACATGCAGTTTCTGGTCCTAGTAGCAAGAGTTGTTTTCTGGTAAGGAGATTCACTATTGTGCTCATTTGGCCATACACAGTGCAAATAGCACTCGCGTCTGTTCCCAGCAAGTGCATTGTATTGGACACAAGAGAAACTACTCTTCTTGTCAGTTTCCTAAGTGGAGTGTAACCAGTTATGGCCATTTTGTGTAGGAAGCACAGTTCTTTGGTTCTGAGCAAGCTGACTGTTCTGGCTCTATAGGAAACACAGTAGAGTAGAAGAGTGCTGCTTTTTCTAAAGCAGAGTGTGTTTCTTGTAAGGCAAGCTAGAGTTGAATTCACTTTCATAAATGGAGTTGAATCACATGCAGATTCTGGTCCTAGCACCGAGTTGTTTTCTGGTAAGGCGAGTCACTATTGTGCTCATTTGGCCATACACAGTGCAAATAGCACTCATGTCTGTACCCAGCAAGTGCAGTATATTGGACGCAAGAGAAACTACTGTTCTTGTCAGTTTCCTAAGCAGAGTTGAATTAGATATGGAAAATGTGTGTAGGAAGCACAGTTCTTTAGTTCTGAGTAAGATGACAGTTCTGGCTATATAGGAAACACACTAGTGTAGAAGAGTGCTGCTTTCTCAAAAGCAGAGTGTGTTACTTGTAAGGCGAGCCAGAGTTTAATTCACTTTCATAAAGGGAGTTGAATCACAAGCAGTTTGTGGTCCTAGCAGCAAGAGTTGTTTTCTGGTAAGGAGATTCACTATTGTGCTCAATTGGCCATACACAGTGCAAATAGCACTCGCGTCTGTTCCCCTCAAATGCAGTGTATTGGACCCAAGAGAAACTACTGTTCTTGTCAGTTTCCTAAGAAGAGTTGAATTAGATATGGCCCTTGTGTGTAGGAAGCACAGTTCTTTAGTTTTCAGCAAGCTGACAGTTCCGGCTATATAGGAAACACACTAGTGTAGAAGAGTGCTGCTTTCTCTAAAGCAGAGTGTGTTTCTTGTAAGGCGAGCTAGAGTTGATTTCCCATTCATAAACGGAGTTGAATCACATGCAGATTCTGGTCCTAGCAACAAAAGTTGTTTTCTGGTAAGGAGAGTCACTATTGTGCTTATCCAGTGCAAATAGAGCTAGAGTTGAATTCCCTTTCATAAACGGAGTTGAATCACATGCAGTTTCTGGTCCTAGCATCAAGAGTTGTTTTCCGGTAAGGAGAGTCACTATTGTGCTCAATTGGCCATACCCAGTGCAAATAGCACTCGCTTCTGTTCTCAGCATTTGCAGTGTATTGGACGCAAGAGAAACTACTGTTTTTGTCAGTTTCATAAGGACAGTTGAAGTAGATATGGAGCTTTTGTGTAGGAAGCACAGTTCTTTGGTTCTGAGCAAGCTGACTGTTCTGGCTCTATGGGAAACACAGTAGAGTAGTAGAGTGCTGCTTTCTCAAAAGCAGAGTGTGTTCCTTTAAAGCAAGCTAGAGTTGAATACCACGGAGTTGAATCACATGCAGTTTCTGGTCCTAGTAGCAAGAGTTGTTTTCTGGTAAGGAGATTCACTATTGTGCTCATTTGGCCATACACAGTGCAAATAGCACTCGCTTCTGTTCTCAGCAAGTGCAGTGTATTGGACGCAAGAGAAACTACTGTTCTTGTCAGTTTCCTAAGCAGAGTTGAATTAGATATGGCCCTAGGGTGTAGGCAGCACAGTTCTTTAGTTCTGAGCAAGCTGACTGTTCTGGCTATATAGGAAACACAGTAGAGTAAAAGAGTGCTGCTTTCTCAAAAGCAGAGTGTGTTTCTTGTAAGGCAAGCTAGAGTTGAATTCCCTTTCATAAACGGAGTTGAATCACATGCAGGTTCTGGTCCTAGCACCGAGTTGTTTTCTGGTAAGGCGAGTCACTATTGTGCTCATTTGTCCATACACAGTGCAAATAGCACTCGTGTCTGTACCCAGCAAGCGCATTGTATTATACGAAAGAGAAACTACTGTTCTTGTCCGTTTCCTAAGCAGAGTTGAACTAGTTATGGAAAATGTGTGTAGGAAGCACAGTTCTTTAGTTCTGAGCAAGCTGACAGTTCTGGCTATATAGGAAACACAGTAGAGTAGAAGAGTGCTGCTTTCTCTAAAGCAGAGTGTGTTTCTTGTAAGGCGAGCTAGAGTTGATTTCCCTTTCATAAACGGAGTTGAATCACATGCAGTTTCTGGTCTTAGTAGCAAGAGTTGTTTTCTGGTAAGGAGCTTCACTATTGTGCTCAATTGGCCATACACAGTGCAAATAGCACTCACGTCTGTTCCCAGCAAATGCAGTGTATTGGACGCAAGAGAAACTTCTATTCTTGTCAGTTTCCTAAGCGGAGTTGAATGAGATATTGCCATGGTGTGAAGAAAGCACAGTTCTTTAGTTCTGAGCAAGCTGACAGTTCTGGCTATATAGGAAACACAGTAGAGTAGAAGAGTGCTGCTTTCTCTAAAGCAGAGTGTGTTTCTTGTAAGGCGAGCTAGAGTTGATTTCCCTTTCATAAACGGAGTTGAATCACATGCAGTTTCTGGTCCTAGCAGCAAAAGTTGTTTTCTGGTAAGGAGATTCACTATTGTGCTCAATTGGCCTTACACAGTGCAAATAGCACTCGCGTCTTATCCCAGCAAATGCAGTGTATTGGACGCAAGAGAAACTACTGTTCTTGTCAGTTTCCTAAGCAGAGTTGAATTAGATATGGCCCTTGTGTGTAGGAAGCACAGTTCTTTAGTTCTGAGCATGCTGACTGTTCTGGTTATATAGGAAACACAGTAGAGTAGAAGAGTGCTGCTTTCTTAAAAGCAGAGTGTGTTTCTTGTAAGGCAAGCTAGAGTTGAATTCCCTTTCATAAACGGAGTTGAATCACATGCAGTTTCTGGTCCTAGCACCAAGAGTTGTTTTCTGGTAAGGAGAGTCACTATTGTGCTCAATTGGCCATACACAGTGCAAATAGCACTCGCTTCTGTTCTCAGCAAGTGCAGTGTATTGGACGCAAGAGAAACTACTGTTTTTGTCAGTTTCCTAAGCAGAGTTGAAGTAGATATGGAGCTTTTGTGTAGGAAGCACAGTTCTTTGGTTCTGAGCAAGCTGACTGTTCTGGCTATATAGGAAACACAGTAGAGTAGAAGAGTGCTGCTTTCTTAAAAGCAGAGTGTGTTTCTTGTAAGGCAAGCTAGAGTTGAATTCCACAGAGTTGAATCACATGCAGTTTCTGGTCCTAGTAGCAAGAGTTGTTTTCTGGTAAGGAGATTCACTATTGTGCTCATTTGGCCATACACAGTGCAAATAGCACTCGCGTCTGTTCCCAGCAAGTTCATTGTATTGGACACAAGAGAAACTACTCTTCTTGTCAGTTTCCTAAGCGGAGTGTAACTAGTTATGGCCATTGTGTGTAGGAAGCACAGTTCTTTGGTTCTGAGCAAGCTGACTGTTCTGGCTATATAGGAAACACAGTAGAGTAGAAGAGTGCTGCTTTCTTAAAAGCAGAGTGTGTTTCTTGTAAGGCAAGCTAGAGTTGAATTCCCTTTCATAAACGGAGTTGAATCACATGCAGTTTCTGGTCCTAGCACCGAGTTGTTTTCTGGTAAGGCGAGTCACTATTGTGCTCATTTGGCCATACACAGTGCAAATAGCACTCGTGTCTGTACCCAGCAAGTGCATTGTATTGGACGAAAGAGAAACTACTGTTCTTGTCAGTTTCCTAAGCAGAGTTGAACTAGTTATGGAAAATGTGTGTAGGAAGCACAGTTCTTTAGTTCTGAGCAAGCTAACAGTTCTGGCTATATAGGAAACACAGTAGAGTAGAAGAGTGGTGCTTTCTCTAAAGAAGAGTGTGTTTCTTGTAAGGCGAGCTAGAGTTGATTTCCCTTTCATAAACGGAGTTGAATCACATGCAGTTTCTGGTCCTAGCAGCAAAAGTTGTTTTCTGGTAAGGAGATTCACTATTGTGCTCAATTGGCCTTACACAGTGCAAATAGCACTCGCGTCTTATCCCAGCAAATGCAGTGTATTGGACGCAAGAGAAACTACTGTTCTTGTCAGTTTCCTAAGCAGAGTTGAATTAGATATGGCCCTTGTGTGTAGGAAGCACAGTTCTTTAGTTCTGAGCAAGCTGACTGTTCTAGCTACATAGGAAACACAGTAGAGTAGAAGAGTGCTGCTTTCTCAAAAGCAGAGTGTGTTTCTTGTAAGGCAAACTAGAGTTGAATTCCCTTTCATAAACGGAGTTGAATCACATGCAGTTTCTGGTCCTAGCACCAAGAGTTGTTTTCTGGTAAGGAGAGTCACTATTGTGCTCAATTGGCCATACACAGTGCAAATACCACTCGCTTCTGTTCTCAGCAAGTGCAGTGTATTGGACGCAAGAGAAACTACTGTTTTTGTCAGTTTACTAAGGAGAGTTGAAGTAGATATGGAGCTTTTGTGTAGGAATCACAGTTCTTTGGTTCTGAGCAAGCTGACTGTTCTGGCTCTATAGGAAACACAGTAGAGTAGAAAAGTGCTGCTTTCTCAAAAGCAGAGTGTGTTTCTTTTAAGGCAAGCTAGAGTTGAATTCCACGGAGTTGAATCACATGCAGTTTCTGGTCCTAGCAGCAAAAGTTGTTTTCTGGTAAGGAGAGTCACTATTGTGCTCAATTGGCCATACACAGTGCAAATACCACTCGCTTCTGTTCCCAGCAAGTGCATTGTATTGGACACAAGAGAAACTACTCTTCTTGTCAGTTTCCTAAGCGGAGTGTAACTAGTTATGGCCCTTGTGTGTAGGAAGCACAGTTCTTTGGTTCTGAGCAAGCTGACTGTTCTGGCTCTATAGGAAACAGAGTAGAGTAGAAGAGTGCTGCTTTCTCAAAAGCAGAGTGTGTTAATTGTAAGGCGAGCCAGAGTTTAATTCACTTTCATAAAGCGAGTTGAATCACAAGCAGTTTGTGGTCCTAGCAGCAAGAGTTGTTTTCTGGTAAGGAGATTCACTATTGTGCTCAATTGGCCATACACAGTGCAAATAGCACTCGCGTCTGTTCCCAGCAAATGCAGTGTATTGGACGCAAGAGAAACTACTGTTCTTGTCAGTTTGCTAAGCAGAGTTGAATTAGATATGGCCCTTGTGTGTAGGAAGCACAGTTCTTTAGTTCTCAGCAAGCTGACAGTTCTGGCTATATAGGAAACACACTAGTGTAGAAGAGTGCTGCTTTCTCTAAAGCAGAGTGTGTTTCTTGTAAGGCGAGCTAGAGTTGATTTCCCTTTCATAAACGGAGTTGAATCACATGCAGATTCTGGTTCTAGCAACAAAAGTTGTTTTCTGGTAAGGAGAGTCACTATTGTGCTTATCCAGTGCAAATAGAGCTAGAGTTGAATTCCCTTTCATAAACGGAGTTGAATCACATGCAGTTTCTGGTCCTAGCAGCAAGAGTTGTTTTCTGGTAAGGAGAGTCACTATTGTGCTCAATTGGCCATACCCAGTGCAAATAGCACTCGCTTCTGTTCTCAGCAATTGCAGTGTATTGGACGCAAGAGAAACTACTGTTTTTGTCAGTTTCCGAAGGAGAGTTGAAGTAGATATGGAGCTTTTGTGTAGGAAGCACAGTTCTTTGGTTCTGAGCAAGCTGACTGTTCTGGCTCTATAGGAAACACAGTAGAGTAGAAGAGTGCTGCTTTCTCAAAAGCAGAGTGTGTTTCTTGTAAGGCAAGCTAGAGTTGAATTCCCTTTCATAAACGGAGTTGAATCACATGCAGTTTCTGGTCCTAGCACCGAGTTGTTTTCTGGTAAGGCGAGTCACTATTGTGCTTATTTGGCCATACACAGTGCAAATAGCACTCGTGTCTGTACCCAGCAAGTGCATTGTATTGGACGAAAGAGAAACTACTGTTCTTGTCAGTTTCCTAAGCAGAGTTGAACTAGTTATGGAAAATGCGTGTAGGAAGCACAGTTCTTTAGTTCTGAACAAGCTGACAGTTCTGGCTATATAGGATACACAGTAGAGTAGAAGAGTGCTGCTTTCTCTAAAGCAGAGTGTGTTTCTTGTAAGGCGAGCTAGAGTTGATTTCCCATTCATAAACGGAGTTGAATCACATGCAGTTTCTGGTCCTAGCAGCAAAAGTTGTTTTCTGGTAAGGAGATTCACTATTGTGCTCAATTGGCCATACACAGTGCAAATAGCACTCGCGTCTTATCCCAGCAAATGCAGTGTATTGGACGCAAGAGAAACTACTGTTCTTGTCAGTTTCCTAAGCAGAGTTGAATGAGATATGGCCCTTGTGTGTAGGAAGCACAGTTCTTTAGTTCTGAGCAAGCTGACTGTTCTGGCTATATAGGAAACACAGTAGAGTAGAAGAGTGCTGCTTTCTCAAAAGCAGAGTGTGTTTCTTGTAAGGCAAGCTAGAGTTGAATTCCCTTTCATAAACGGAGTTGAATCACATGCAGTTTCTGGTCCTAGCACCAAGAGTTGTTTTCTGGTAAGGAGAGTCACTATTGTGCTCAATTGGCCATACACAGTGCAAATAGCACTCGCTTCTGTTCTCAGCAAGTGCAGTGTATTGGACGCAAGAGAAACTACTGTTTTTTCAGTTTCCTAAGGAGAGTTGAAGTAGATATGGAGCTTTTGTGTAGGAAGCACAGTTCTTTAGTTCTGAGCAAGCTGACTGTTCTGGCTCTATAGGAAACACAGTAGAGTAGTAGAGTGCTGCTTTCTCAAAAGCAGAGTGTGTTTCTTGTAAGGCGAGCAAGAGTTTAATTCCCTTTCATAAACGGAGTTGAATCACATGCAGTTTCTGGTCCTAGCAGCAAGAGTTGTTTTCTGGTAAGGAGATTCACTATTGTGCTCAATTGGCCATACACAGTGCAAATAGCACTCGCGTCTGTTCCCAGCAAATGCAGTGTATTGGACGCAAGAGAAACTACTGTTCTTGTCAGTTTCCTATGCAGAGTTGAATTAGATATGGCCCTTTTGTGTAGGAAGCACAGTTCTTTAGTTCTGAGCAAGCTGACAGTTCTGGATATATAGGAAACACACTAGTGTAGAAGAGTGCTGCTTTCTCTAAAGCAGAGTTTGTTTCTTGTAAGGCGAGCTAGAGTTGATTTCCCTTTCATAATCGGAGTTGAATCACATGCAGATTCTGGTCCTAGCAACAAAAGTTGTTTTCTGGTAAGGAGAGTCACTATTGTGCTTATCCAGTGCAAATATAGCTAGAGTTGAATTCCCTTTCATAAACGGAGTTGAATCACATGCAGTTTCTTGTCCTAGCAGCAAGAGTTGTTTTCTGGTAAGGAGAGTCACTATTGTGCTCAATTGGCCATACCCAGTGCAAATAGCACTCGCTTCTGTTCTCAGCAATTGCAGTGTATTGGACGCAAGAGAAACTACTGTTTTTGTCAGTTTCCGAAGGAGAGTTGAAGTAGATATGGAGCTTTTGTGTAGGAAGCACAGTTCTTTGGTTCTGAACAAGCTGACTGTTCTGGCTCTATAGGAAACACAGTAGAGTAGTAGAGTGCTGCTTTCTCAAAAGCAGAGTGTGTTTCTTGTAAGGCAAGCTAGAGTTGAATTCCCTTTCATAAACGGAGTTGAATCACATGCAGTTTCTGGTCCTAGCACCGAGTTGTTTTCTGGTAAGGCGAGTCACTATTGTGCTCATTTGGCCATACACAGTGCAAATAGCACTCGTGTCTGTACCCAGCAAGTGCATTGTATTGGACGAAAGAGAAACTACTGTTCTTGTCAGTTTCCTAAGCAGAGTTGAACTAGTTATGGAAAATGCGTGTAGGAAGCACAGTTCTTTAGTTCTGAACAAGCTGACAGTTCTGGCTATATAGGATACACAGTAGAGCAGATGAGTGCTGCTTTCTCTAAAGCAGAGTGTGTTTCTTGTAAGGCGAGCTAGAGTTGATTTCCCATTCATAAACGGAGTTGAATCACATGCAGTTTCTGGTCCTAGCAGCAAAAGTTTTTTTCTGGTAAGGAGATTCACTATTGTGCTCAATTGGCCTTACACAGTGCAAATAGCCCTCGCGTCTTATCCCAGCAAATGCAGTGTATTGGACGCAAGAGAAACTACTGTTCTTGTCAGTTTCCTAAGCAGAGTTGAATTAGATATGGCCCTTGTGTGTAGGAAGCACAGTTCTTTAGTTCTGAGCAAGCTGACTGTTCTGGCTATATAGGAAACACAGTAGAGTAGAAGAGTGCTGCTTTCTCAAAAGCAGAGTGTGTTTCTTGTAAGGCAAGCTAGAGTTGAATTCCCTTTCATAAACGGAGTTGAATCACATGCAGTTTCTGGTCCTAGCACTAAGAGTTGTTTTCTGGTAAGGAGAGTCACTATTGTGCTCAATTGGCCATACACAGTGCAAATAGCACTCGCTTCTGTTCTCAGCAAGTGCAGTGTATTGGACGCAAGAGAAACTACTGTTTTTGTCAGTTTCCTAAGGAGAGTTGAAGTAGATATGGAGCTTTTGTGTAGGAAGCACAGTTCTTTAGTTCTGAGCAAGCTGACTGTTCTGGCTCTATAGGAAACACAGTAGAGTAGTAGAGTGCTGCTTTCTCAAAAGCAGAGTGTGTTTCTTGTAAGGCGAGCTAGAGTTGATTTCCCTTTCATAAACGGAGTTGAATCACATGCAGATTCTGGTCCTAGCAACAAAAGTTGTTTTCTGGTAAGGAGAGTCACTATTGTGCTTATCCAGTGCAAATAGAGCTAGAGTTGAATTCCCTCTCATAAACGGAGTTGAATCACATGCAGTTTCTGGTCCTAGCAGCAAGCGTTGTTTTCCGGTAAGGAGAGTCACTATTGTGCTCAATTGGCCATACCCAGTGCAAATAGCACTCGCTTCTCTTCTCAGCAATTGCAGTGTATTGGACGCAAGAGAAACTACTGTTTTTGTCAGTTTCCTAAGGAGAGTTGATGTAGATATGGAGCTTTTGTGTAGGAAGCACAGTTCTTTGGTTCTGAGCAAGCTGACTGTTCTGGCTCTATAGGAAACACAGTAGAGTAGTAGAGTGCTGCTTTCTCAAAAGCAGAGTGTGTTCCTTTAAGGCAAGCTAGAGTTGAATTCCACGGAGTTGAATCACATGCAGTTTCTGGTCCTAGTAGCAAGAGTTGTTTTCTGGTAAGGAGATTCAGTATTGTGCTCATTTGGCCATACACAGTGCAAGTAGCACTCGCTTCTGTTCTCAGCAAGTGCAGTGTATTGGACGCAAGAGAAACTACTGTTCTTGTCAGTTTCCTAAGCAGAGTTGAATTAGATATGGCCCTAGTGTGTAGGAAGCACAGTTCTTTAGTTCTGAGCAAGCTGACTGTTCTGGCTATATAGGAAACACAGTAGAGTAGAAGAGTGCTGCTTTCTCTAAAGCAGAGTGTGTTTCTTGTACGGCGAGCTAGAGTTGATTTCCCTTTCATAAACGGAGTTGAATCACAAGCAGTTTCTGGTCCTAGCAGCAAAAGTTGTTTTCTGGTAAGGAGATTCACTATTGTGCTCAATTGGCCTTACAAAGTGCAAATAGCACTCGCGTCTTACCCCAGCATATGCAGTGTATTGGACGCAAGAGAAACTACTGTTCTTGTCAGTTTCCTAAGCAGAGTTGAATTAGATATGGTCCTTGTGTGTAGGAAGCACAGTTCTTTAGTTCTGAGCAAGCTGACTGTTCTGGCTATATAGGAAACACAGTAGAGTAGAAGAGTGCTGCTTTCTCAAAAGCAGAGTGTGTTTCTTGTAAGGCAAGCTAGAGTTGAATTCCCTTTCATAAACGGAGTTGAATCACATGCAGTTTCTCGTCCTAGCACCAAGAGTTGTTTTCTGGTAAGGAGAGTCACTATTGTGCTCAATTGGCCATACACAGTGCAAATAGCACTCGCTTCTGTTCTCAGCAAGTGCAGTGTATTGTACGCAAGAGAAACTACTGTTTTTGTCAGTTTCCTAAGGAGAGTTGAAGTAGATATGGAGCTTTTGTGTAGGAAGCACAGTTCTTTAGTTCTGAGCAAGCTGACTGTTCTGGCTCTATAGGAAACACAGTAGAGTAGTAGAGTGCTGCTTTCTCAAAAGCAGAGTGTGTTTCTTGTAAGGCGAGCAAGAGTTTAATTCCCTTTCATAAACGGAGTTGAATCACATGCAGCTTCTGGTCCTAGCAGCAAGAGTTGTTTTCTGGTAAGGAGATTCACTATTGTGCTCATTTGGCCATACACAGTGCAAATAGCACTCACGTCTGTTCCCAGCAAATGCAGTGTATTGGACACAAGAGAATCTTCTATTCTTGTCAGTTTCCTAAGCAGAGTTGAATGAGATATTGAACTTGTGTGTAGGAAGCACAGTTCTTTAGTTCTGAGCAAGCTGACAGTTCTGGCTATATAGGAAACACAGTAGAGTAGAAGAGTGCTGCTTTCTCTAAAGCAGAGTGTGTTTCTTGTAAGGCGAGCTAGAGTTGATTTCCCTTTCATAAACGGAGTTGAATCACAAGCAGTTTGTGGTCCTAGCAGCAAGAGTTGTTTTCTGGTAAGGAGATTCACTATTGTGCTCAATAGGCCATACACAGTGCAAATAGCACTCGCGTCTGTTCCCAGCAAATGCAGTGTATTGGACGCAAGAGAAACTACTGTTCTTGTCAGTTTCCTAAGCAGAGTTGAATTAGATATGGCCCTTGTGTGTAGGAAGCACAGTTCTTTAGTTCTGAGCAAGCTGACAGTTCTGGCTATATAGGAAACACACTAGTGTAGAAGAGTGCTGCTTTCTCTAAAGCAGAGTGTGTTTCTTGTAAGGCGAGCTAGAGTTGATTTCCCTTTCATAAACGGAGTTGAATCACATGCAGATTCTGGTCCTAGCAACAAAAGTTGTTTTCTGGTAAGGAGAGTCACTATTGTGCTTATCCAGTGCAAATAGAGCTAGAGTTGAATTCCCTTTCATAAACGGAGTTGAATCACATGCAGTTTCTGGTCCTAGCAGCAAGAGTTGTTTTCCGGTAACGAGAGACACTATTGTGCTCAATTGGCCATACCCAGTGCAAATAGCACTCGCTTCTGTTCTCAGCAATTGCAGTGTATTGGACGCAAGAGAAACTACTGTTTTTGTCAGTTTCCTAAGGAGAGTTGAAGTAGGTATGGAGCTTTTGTGTAGGAAGCACAGTTCTTTGGTTCTGAGCAAGCTGACTGTTCTGGCTCTATAGGAAACACACTAGAGTAGTAGAGTGCTGCTTTCTCAAAAGCAGAGTGTGTTCCTTTAAGGCAAGCTAGAGTTGAATTCCACAGAGTTGAATCACATGCAGTTTCTGGTCCTAGTAGCAAGAGTTGTTTTCTGGTAAGGAGATTCAGTATTGTGCTTATTTGGCCATACACAGTGCAAATAGCACTCGCTTCTTTTCAGCAAATGCAGTGTATTGGACGCAAGAGAAACTACTGTTCTTGTCAGTTTCCTAAGCAGAGTTGAATTAGATATGGCCCTAGTGTGTAGGAAGCACAGTTCTTTAGTTCTGAGCAAGCTGACTGTTCTGGCTATATAGGAAACACAGTAGAGTAGAAGAGTGCTGCTTTCTCTAAAGCAGAGTGTGTTTCTTGTACGGCGAGCTAGAGTTGATTTCCCTTTCATAAACGGAGTTGAATCACAAGCAGTTTCTGGTCCTAGCAGCAAAAGTTGTTTTCTGGTAAGGAGATTCACTATTGTGCTCAATTGGCCTTACAAAGTGCAAATAGCACTCGCGTCTTACCCCAGCATATGCAGTGTATTGGATGCAAGAGAAACTACTGTTCTTGTCAGTTTCCTAAGCAGAGTTGAATGAGATATGGCCCTTGTGTGTAGGAAGCACAGTTCTTTAGTTCTGAGCAAGCTGACTGTTCTGGCTATATAGGAAACACAGTAGAGTAGTAGAGTGCTGCTTTCTCAAAAGCAGAGTGTGTTTCTTGTAAGGCGAGCAAGAGTTTAATTCCCTTTCCTAAACGGAGTTGAATCACATGCAGTTTCTGGTCCTAGCAGCAAGAGTTGTTTTCTGGTAAGGAGATTCACTATTGTGCTCATTTGGCCATACACAGTGAAAATAGCACTCGCGTCTGTTCCCAGCAAATGCAGTGTATTGGACGCAAGAGAATCTTCTATTCTTGTCAGTTTCCTAAGCAGAGTTGAATGAGATATTTCCCTTGTGTGTAGGAAGCACAGTTCTTTAGTTCTGAGCAAGCTGACAGTTCTGGCTATATAGGAAACACAGTAGAGTAGAAGAGTGCTGCTTTCTCTAAAGCAGTGTGTGTTTCTTGTAAGGCGAGCTAGAGTTGATTTCCCTTTCATAAACGGAGTTGAATCACATGCAGTTTCTGGTCCTAGCAGTAAAAGTTGTTTTCTGGTAAGGAGATTCACTATTGTGCTCAATTGGCCTTACACAGTGCAAATAGCACTCGCGTCTTATCCCAGCAAATGCAGTGTATTGGACGCAAGAGAAACTACTGTTTTTGTCAGTTTCCTAAGCAGAGTTGAATTAGATATGGCCCTTGTGTGTAGGAAGCACAGTTCTTTGGTTCTGAGCAAGCTGACTGTTCTGGCTATATAGGAAACACAGTATAGTAGAAGAGTGCTGCTTTCTCAAAAGCAGAGTGTGTTTCTTGTAAGGCAAGCTAGAGTTGAATTCCCTTTCATAAACGGAGTTGAATCACATGCAGTTTCTGGTCCTAGCAGCAAGAGTTGTTTTCTGGTAAGGAGAGTCACTATTGTGCTCAATTGGCCATACACAGTGCAAATAGCACTCGCTTCTGTTCTCAGCAAGTGCAGTGTATTGGACGCAAGAGAAACTACTGTTTTTGTCAGTTTCCTAAGGAGAGTTGAAGTAGATATGGAGCTTTTGTGTAGGAAGCACAGTTCTTTGGTTCTGAGCAAGCTGACAGTTCTGGCTCTATAGGAAACACAGTAGAGTAGAAGAGTGCTGCTTTCTCAAAAGCAGAGTGTGTTTCTTTTAAGGCAAGCTAAAGTTGAATTCCACGGAGTTGAATCACATGCAGTTTCTGGTCCTAGTAGCAAGAGTTGTTTTCTGGTAAGGAGATTCACTATTGTGCTCATTTGGCCATACACAGTGCAAATAGCACTCGCGTCTGTTCCCAGCAAGTGCATTGTATTGGACACAAGAGATACTACTCTTCTTGTCAGTTTCCTAAGCGGAGTGTAACTAGTTATGGCCATTGTGTGCAGGAAGCACAGTTCTTTGGTTCTGAGCAAGCTGACTGTTCTGGCTCTATAGGAAACAGAGTAGAGTAGAAGAGTGCTGCTTTCTCAAAAGCAGAGTGTGTTAATTGTAAGGCGAGCCAGAGTTTAATTCACTTTCATAAAGGGAGTTGAATCACAAGCAGTTTGTGGTCCTAGCAGCAAGAGTTGTTTTCTGGTAAGGAGATTCACTATTGTGCTCAATTGGCCATACACAGTGCAAATAGCACTCGCGTCTGTTCCCAGAAAATGCAGTGTATTGGACGCAAGAGAAACTACTGTTCTTGTCAGTTTCCTAAGCAGAGTTGAATTAGATATGGCCCTTGTGTGTAGGAAGCACAGTTCTTTAGTTCTGAGCAAGCTGACAGTTCTGGCTATATAGGAAACACACTAGTGTAGAAGAGTGCTGCTTTCTCTAAAGCAGAGTGTGTTTCTTGTAAGGCGAGCTAGAGTTGATTTCCCTTTCATAAACGGAGTTGAATCACATGCAGATTCTGGTCCTAGCAACAAAAGTTGTTTTCTGGTAAGGAGAGTCACTATTGTGCTTATCCAGTGCAAATAGAGCTAGAGTTGAATTCCCTCTCATAAACGGAGTTGAATCACATGCAGTTTCTGGTCCTAGCAGCAAGAGTTGTTTTCCGGTAAGGAGAGTCACTATTGTGCTCAATTGGCCATACCCAGTGCAAATAGCACTCGCTTCTCTTCTCAGCAATTGCAGTGTATTGGACGCAAGAGAAACTACTGTTTTTGTCAGTTTCCTAAGGAGAGTTGATGTAGATATGGAGCTTTTGTGTAGGAAGCACAGTTCTTTGGTTCTGAGCAAGCTGACTGTTCTGGCTCTATAGGAAACACAGTAGAGTAGTAGAGTGCTGCTTTCTCAAAAGCAGAGTGTGTTCCTTTAAGGCAAGCTAGAGTTGAATTCCACGGAGTTGAATCACATGCAGTTTCTGGTCCTAGTAGCAAGAGTTGTTTTCTGGTAAGGAGATTCAGTATTGTGCTCATTTGGCCATACACAGTGCAAGTAGCACTCGCTTCTGTTCTCAGCAAGTGCAGTGTATTGGACGCAAGAGAAACTACTGTTCTTGTCAGTTTCCTAAGCAGAGTTGAATTAGATATGGCCCTAGTGTGTAGGAAGCACAGTTCTTTAGTTCTGAGCAAGCTGACTGTTCTGGCTATATAGGAAACACAGTAGAGTAGAAGAGTGCTGCTTTCTCTAAAGCAGAGTGTGTTTCTTGTACGGCGAGCTAGAGTTGATTTCCCTTTCATAAACGGAGTTGAATCACAAGCAGTTTCTGGTCCTAACAGCAAAAGTTGTTTTCTGGTAAGGAGATTCACTATTGTGCTCAATTGGCCTTACAAAGTGCAAATAGCACTCGCGTCTTACCCCAGCATATGCAGTGTATTGGACGCAAGAGAAACTACTGTTCTTGTCAGTTTCCTAAGCAGAGTTGAATTAGATATGGCCCTTGTGTGTAGGAAGCACAGTTCTTTAGTTCTGAGCAAGCTGACTGTTCTGGCTATATAGGAAACACAGTAGAGTAGAAGAGTGCTGCTTTCTCAAAAGCAGAGTGTGTTTCTTGTAAGGCAAGCTAGAGTTGAATTCCCTTTCATAAACGGAGTTGAATCACATGCAGTTTCTCGTCCTAGCACCAAGAGTTGTTTTCTGGTAAGGAGAGTCACTATTGTGCTCAATTGGCCATACACAGTGCAAATAGCACTCGCTTCTGTTCTCAGCAAGTACAGTGTATTGTACGCAAGAGAAACTACTGTTTTTGTCAGTTTCCTAAGGAGAGTTGAAGTAGATATGGAGCTTTTGTGTAGGAAGCACAGTTCTTTAGTTCTGAGCAAGCTGACTGTTCTGGCTCTATAGGAAACACAGTAGAGTAGTAGAGTGCTGCTTTCTCAAAAGCAGAGTGTGTTTCTTGTAAGGCGAGCAAGAGTTTAATTCCCTTTCATAAACGGAGTTGAATCACATGCAGCTTCTGGTCCTAGCAGCAAGAGTTGTTTTCTGGTAAGGAGATTCACTATTGTGCTCATTTGGCCATACACAGTGCAAATAGCACTCACGTCTGTTCCCAGCAAATGCAGTGTATTGGACACAAGAGAATCTTCTATTCTTGTCAGTTTCCTAAGCAGAGTTGAATGAGATATTGAACTTGTGTGTAGGAAGCACAGTTCTTTAGTTCTGAGCAAGCTGACTGTTCTGGCTATATAGGAAACACAGTAGAGTAGAAGAGTGCTGCTTTCTCTAAAGCAGAGTGTGTTTCTTGTAAGGCGAGCTAGAGTTGATTTCCCTTTCATAAACGGAGTTGAATCACAAGCAGTTTGTGGTCCTAGCAGCAAGAGTTGTTTTCTGGTAAGGAGATTCACTATTGTGCTCAATTGGCCTTACAAAGTGCAAATAGCACTCGCGTCTTACCCCAGCATATGCAGTGTATTGGACGCAAGAGAAACTACTGTTCTTGTCAGTTTCCTAAGCAGAGTTGAATTAGATATGGCCCTTGTGTGTAGGAAGCACAGTTCTTTAGTTCTGAGCAAGCTGACTGTTCTGGCTATATAGGAAACACAGTAGAGTAGAAGAGTGCTGCTTTCTCAAAAGCAGAGTGTGTTTCTTGTAAGGCAAGCTAGAGTTGAATTCCCTTTCATAAACGGAGTTGAATCACATGCAGTTTCTCGTCCTAGCACCAAGAGTTGTTTTCTGGTAAGGAGAGTCACTATTGTGCTCAATTGGCCATACACAGTGCAAATAGCACTCGCTTCTGTTCTCAGCAAGTACAGTGTATTGTACTCAAGAGAAACTACTGTTTTTGTCAGTTTCCTAAGGAGAGTTGAAGTAGATATGGAGCTTTTGTGTAGGAAGCACAGTTCTTTAGTTCTGAGCAAGCTGACTGTTCTGGCTCTATAGGAAACACAGTAGAGTAGTAGAGTGCTGCTTTCTCAAAAGCAGAGTGTGTTTCTTGTAAGGCGAGCAAGAGTTTAATTCCCTTTCATAAACGGAGTTGAATCACATGCAGCTTCTGGTCCTAGCAGCAAGAGTTGTTTTCTGGTAAGGAGATTCACTATTGTGCTCATTTGGCCATACACAGTGCAAATAGCACTCACGTCTGTTCCCAGCAAATGCAGTGTATTGGACACAAGAGAATCTTCTATTCTTGTCAGTTTCCTAAGCAGAGTTGAATGAGATATTGAACTTGTGTGTAGGAAGCACAGTTCTTTAGTTCTGAGCAAGCTGACTGTTCTGGCTATATAGGAAACACAGTAGAGTAGAAGAGTGCTGCTTTCTCTAAAGCAGAGTGTGTTTCTTGTAAGGCGAGCTAGAGTTGATTTCCCTTTCATAAACGGAGTTGAATCACAAGCAGTTTGTGGTCCTAGCAGCAAGAGTTGTTTTCTGGTAAGGAGATTCACTATTGTGCTCAATAGGCCATACACAGTGCAAATAGCACTCGCGTCTGTTCCCAGCAAATGCAGTGTATTGGACGCAAGAGAAACTACTGTTCTTGTCAGTTTCCTAAGCAGAGTTGAATTAGATATGGCCCTTGTGTGTAGGAAGCACAGTTCTTTAGTTCTGAGCAAGCTGACAGTTCTGGCTATATAGGAAACACACTAGTGTAGAAGAGTGCTGCTTTCTCTAAAGCAGAGTGTGTTTCTTGTAAGGCGAGCTAGAGTTGATTTCCCTTTCATAAACGGAGTTGAATCACATGCAGATTCTGGTCCTAGCAACAAAAGTTGTTTTCTGGTAAGGAGAGTCACTATTGTGCTTATCCAGTGCAAATAGAGCTAGAGTTGAATTCCCTTTCATAAACGGAGTTGAATCACATGCAGTTTCTGGTCCTAGCAGCAAGAGTTGTTTTCCGGTAACGAGAGACACTATTGTGCTCAATTGGCCATACCCAGTGCAAATAGCACTCGCTTCTGTTCTCAGCAATTGCAGTGTATTGGACGCAAGAGAAACTACTGTTTTTGTCAGTTTCCTAAGGAGAGTTGAAGTAGGTATGGAGCTTTTGTGTAGGAAGCACAGTTCTTTGGTTCTGAGCAAGCTGACTGTTCTGGCTCTATAGGAAACACAGTAGAGTAGTAGAGTGCTGCTTTCTCAAAAGCAGAGTGTGTTCCTTTAAGGCAAGCTAGAGTTGAATTCCACAGAGTTGAATCACATGCAGTTTCTGGTCCTAGTAGCAAGAGTTGTTTTCTGGTAAGGAGATTCAGTATTGTGCTCATTTGGCCATACACAGTGCAAATAGCACTCGCTTCTTTTCTCAGCAAGTGCAGTGTATTGGACGCAAGAGAAACTACTGTTCTTGTCAGTTTCCTAAGCAGAGTTGAATTAGATATGGCCCTAGTGTGTAGGAAGCACAGTTCTTTAGTTCTGAGCAAGCTGACTGTTCTGGCTATATAGGAAACACAGTAGAGTAGAAGAGTGCTGCTTTCTCAAAAGCAGAGTGTGTTTCTTGTAAGGCAAGCTAGAGTTGAATTCCCTTTCATAAACGGAGTTGAATCACATGCAGTTTCTGGTCCTAGCACCAAGAGTTGTTTTCTGGTAAGGAGAGTCACTATTGTGCTCAATTGGCCATACACAGTGCAAATAGCACTCGCTTCTGTTCTCAGCAAGTGCAGTGTATTGGACGCAAGAGAAACTACTGTTTTTGTCAGTTTCCTAAGGAGAGTTGAAGTAGATATGGAGCTTTTGTGTAGGAAGCACAGTTCTTTAGTTCTGAGCAAGCTGACTGTTCTGGCTCTATAGGAATCACAGTAGAGTAGTAGAGTGCTGCTTTCTCAAAAGCAGAGTGTGTTTCTTGTAAGGCGAGCAAGAGTTTAATTCCCTTTCATAAACGGAGTTGAATCACATGCAGTTTCTGGTCCTAGCAGCAAGAGTTGTTTTCTGGTAAGGAGATTCACTATTGTGCTCATTTGGCCATACAAAGTGCAAATAGCACTCACGTCTGTTCCCAGCAAATGCAGTGTATTGGACGCAAGAGAAACTTCTATTTTGTCAGTTTCCTAAGCAGTGTTGAATGAGATATTGTCCTGGTGTGTAGGAAGCACAGTTCTTTCGTTCTGAGCAAGCTGACAGTTCTGGCTATATAGGAAACACAGTAGAGTAGAAGAGTGCTGCTTTCTCTAAAGCAGAGTGTGTTTCTTGTAAGGCGAGCTAGAGTTGATTTCCCTTTCATAAACGGAGTTGAATCACAAGCAGTTTGTGGTCCTAGCAGCAGGAGTTGTTTTCTGGTAAGGAGATTCACTATTGTGCTCAATAGGCCATACACAGTGCAAATAGCACTCGCGTCTGTTCCCAGCAAATGCAGTGTATTGGACGCAAGAGAAACTACTGTTCTTGTCAGTTTCCTAAGCAGAGTTGAATTAGATATGGCCCTTGTGTGTAGGAAGCACAGTTCTGTAGTTCTCAGCAAGCTGACAGTTCTGGCTATGTAGGAAACACACTAGTGTAGAAGAGTGCTGCTTTCTCTAAAGCAGAGTGTGTTTCTTGTAAGGCGAGCTAGAGTTGATTTCCCTTTCATAAACGGAGTTGAATCACATGCAGTTTCTGGTCCTAGCAACAAAAGTTGTTTTCTGGTAAGGAGAGTCACTATTGTGCTTATCCAGTGCAAATAGAGCTAGAGTTGAATTCCCTTTCATAAACGGAGTTGAATCACATGCAGTTTCTGGTCCTAGCAGCAAGAGTTGTTTTCCGGTAAGGAGAGACACTATTGTGCTCAATTGGCCATACCCAGTGCAAATAGCACTCGCTTCTGTTCTCAGCAAGTGCAGTGTATTGGACGCAAGAGAAACTACTGTTTTTGTCAGTTTCCTAAGGAGAGTTGAAGTAGGTATGGAGCTTTTGTGTAGGAAGCACAGTTCTTTGGTTCTGAGCAAGCTGACTGTTCTGGCTCTATAGGAAACACAGTAGAGTAGTAGAGTGCTGCTTTCTCAAAAGCAGAGTGTGTTCCTTTAAGGCAAGCTAGAGTTGAATTCCACAGAGTTGAATCACATGCAGTTTCTGGTCCTAGTAGCAAGAGTTGTTTTCTGGTAAGGAGATTCAGTATTGTGCTCATTTGGCCATACACAGTGCAAATAGCACTCGCTTCTTTTCTCAGCAAGTGCAGTGTATTGGACGCAAGAGAAACTACTGTTCTTGTCAGTTTCCTAAGCAGAGTTGAATTAGATATGGCCCTAGTGTGTAGGAAGCACAGTTCTTTAGTTCTGAGCAAGCTGACTGTTCTGGCTATATAGGAAACACAGTAGAGTAGAAGAGTGCTGCTTTCTCAAAAGCAGAGTGTGTTTCTTGTAAGGCAAGCTAGAGTTGAATTCCCTTTCATAAACGGAGTTGAATCACATGCAGTTTCTGGTCCTAGCACCAAGAGTTGTTTTCTGGTAAGGAGAGTCACTATTGTGCTCAATTGGCCATACACAGTGCAAATAGCACTCGCTTCTGTTCTCAGCAAGTGCAGTGTATTGGACGCAAGAGAAACTACTGTTTTTGTCAGTTTCCTAAGGAGAGTTGAAGTAGATATGGAGCTTTTGTGTAGGAAGCACAGTTCTTTAGTTCTGAGCAAGCTGACTGTTCTGGCTCTATAGGAAACACAGTAGAGTAGTAGAGTGCTGCTTTCTCAAAAGCAGAGTGTGTTTCTTGTAAGGCGAGCAAGAGTTTAATTCCCTTTCATAAACGGAGTTGAATCACATGCAGTTTCTGGTCCTAGCAGCAAGAGTTGTTTTCTGGTAAGGAGATTCACTATTGTGCTCATTTGGCCATACAAAGTGCAAATAGCACTCACGTCTGTTCCCAGCAAATGCAGTGTATTGGACGCAAGAGAAACTTCTATTTTGTCAGTTTCCTAAGCAGTGTTGAATGAGATATTGTCCTGGTGTGTAGGAAGCACAGTTCTTTCGTTCTGAGCAAGCTGACAGTTCTGGCTATATAGGAAACACAGTAGAGTAGAAGAGTGCTGCTTTCTCAAAAGCAGAGTGTGTTTCTTGTAAGGCAAGCTAGAGTTGAATTCCCTTTCAAAAACGGAGTTGAATCACATGCAGTTTCTGGTCCTAGCACCAAGAGTTGTTTTCTGGTAAGGAGAGTCACTATTGTGCTCATTTGGCCATACACAGTGCAAATAGCACTCGTGTCTGTACCCAGCAAGTGCATTGTATTGGACGAAAGAGAAACTACTGTTCTTGTCAGTTTCCTAAGCAGAGTTGAACTAGTTATGGAAAATGTGTGTAGGAAGCACAGTTCTTTAGTTCTGAGCAAGCTGACAGTTCTGCCTATATAGGAAACACAGTAGAGTAGAAGAGTGCTGCTTTCTCTAAAGCAGAGTGTGTTTCTTGTAAGGCAAGCTAGAGTTGAATTCCCTTTCATAAACGGAGTTGAATCACATGCAGTTTCTGGTCCTAGCACCGAGTTGTTTTCTGTTAAGGAGAGTCACTATTGTACTCATTTGGCCATACACAGTGCAAATAGCCCTCGCGTCTGTACCCAGCAAGTGCATTGTATTGGACGCAAGAGAAACTACTGTTCTTGTCAGTTTCCTAAGCAGAGTTGAACTAGTTATGGCCATTGTGTGTAGGAAGCACAGTTCTTTAGTACTGAGCAAGCTGACAGTTCTGGCTATATAGGAAACACAGTAGAGTAGAAGAGTGCTGCTTTCTCAAAAGCAGAGTGTGTTTCTTGTAAGGCGAGCTAGACTTGATTTCCCTTTCATAAACGGAGTTGAATCACATGCAGTTTCTTGTCCTAGCAGCAAAAGTTGTTTTCTGGTAAGGAGATTCACTATTGTGATCAATTGGCCATACACAGTGCAAATAGCACTCGCGTCTGTACCCAGCAAGTGCATTGTATTGAACGCAAGAAAAACTACTGTTCTTGTCAGTTTCCTAAGCAGAGTTGAACTAGTTATGGCCATTGTGTGTAGGAAGCACGGTTCTTTGGTTCTGAGCAAGCTGACTGTTGTGGCTCTATAGGAAACACAGTAGAGTAGAAGAATGATGCTTTCTCAAAAGCAGAGTGTGTTTCTTGTAAGGCGATCCAGAGTTTAATTCCCTTTCATAAACGGAGTTGAATCACATACAATTTCTGGTCCTAGCAGCAAGAGTTGTTTTCTGGTAACTCTTGCTTCCAGGGCCAGAACTAAAGAACTGTGTGTAGGAAGCACAGTTCTTTAGTTCTGAGCAAGCTGACAGTTCTTTCTATATTAAACACAGTAGAGTAGAAGAGTGCTGCTTTCTCTAAAGCAGAGTGTGTTTCTTGTAAGGCGAGCTAGAGTTGATTTCCCTTTCATAAACGGAGTTGAATCACATGCAGTTTCTGGTCCTAGCATCAAAAGTTGTTTTCTTGTCAGGAGATTCACTATTGTGCTCAATTGGCCTTACACAGTGCAAATAGCACTCGCGTCTTATCCCAGCAAATGCAGTGTATTGGACGCAAGAGAAACTACTGTTCTTGTCAGTTTCCTAAGCAGAGTTGAATTAGATATGGCCCTTGTGTGTAGGAAGCACAGTTCTTTAGTTCTGAGCAAGCTGACTGTTCTGGCTATATAGGAAACACAGTAGAGTAGAAGAGTGCTGCTTTCTCAAAAGCAGAGTGTGTTTCTTGTAAGGCAAGCTAGAGTTGAATTCCCTTTCATAAACGGAGTTGAATCACATGCAGTTTCTGGTCCTAGCACCAAGAGTTGTTTTCTGGTAAGGAGAGTCACTATTGTGCTCAATTGGCCATACACAGTGCAAATAGCACTCGCTTCTGTTCTCAGCAAGTGCAGTGTATTGGACGCAAGAGAAACTACTGTTTTTGTCAGTTTCCTAAGGAGAGTTGAAGTAGATATGGAGCTTTTGTGTAGGAAGCACAGTTCTTTGGTTCTGAGCAAGCTGACTGTTCTGGCTCTATAGGAAACACAGTAGAGTAGTAGAGTGCTGCTTTCTCAGAAGCAGAGTGTGTTTCTTTTAAGGCAAGCTAGAGTTGAATTCCACGGAGTTGAATCACATGCAGTTTCTGGTCCTAGTAGCAAGAGTTGTTTTCTGGTAAGGAGATTCACTATTGTGCTCATTTGGCCATACACAGTGCAAATAGCACTCGCTTCTGTTCTCAGCAAGTGCAGTGTATTGGACACAAGAGAAACTACTGTTCTTGTCAGTTTCCTAAGCAGAGTTGAATTAGATATGGCCCTTGTGTGTAGGAAGCACAGTTCTTTAGTTCTGAGCAAGCTGACTGTTCTGGCTATATAGGAAACACAGTAGAGTAGAAGAGTGCCTCTTTCTCTAAAGCAGAGTGTGTTTCTTGTAAGGCAAGCTAGAGTTGAATTCCCTTTCATAAACGGAGATGAATCACATGCAGTTTCTGGTCCTAGCACCGAGTTGTTTTCTGGTAAGGCGAGTCACTATTGTGCTCATTTGGCCATACACAGTGCAAATAGCACTCGTGTCTGTACCCAGCAAGTGCATTGTATTCGACGAAAGAGAAACTACTGTTCTTGTCAGTTTCCTAAGCAGAGTTGAACTAGTTATGGAAAATGTGTGTAGGAAGCACAGTTCTTTAGTTCTGAGCAAGCTGACAGTTCTGGCTATATAGGAAACACAGTAGAGTAGAAGAGTGCTGCTTTCTCTAAAGCAGAGTGTGTTTCTTGTAAGGCAAGCTAGAGTTGAATTCCCTTTCATAAAAGGAGTTGAATCACATGCAGTTTCTGGTCCTAGCACCGAGTTGTTTTCTGTTAAGGAGAGTCACTATTGTACTCATTTGGCCATACACAGTGCAAATAGCACTCGCGTCTGTACCCAGCAAGTGCATTGTATTGGACGCAAGAGAAACTACTGTTCTTGTCAGTTTCCTAAGCAGAGTTGAACTAGTTATGGCCATTGTGTGTAGGAAGCACAGTTCTTTAGTACTGAGCAAGCTGACAGTTCTGGCTATATAGGAAACACAGTAGAGTAGAAGAGTGCTGCTTTCTCAAAAGCAGAGTGTGTTTCTTGTAAGGCGAGCTACACTTGATTTCCCTTTCATAAACGGAGTTGAATCACATGCAGTTTCTGGTCCTAGCAGCAAAAGTTGTTTTCTGGTATGGAGATTCACTATTGTGATCAATTGGCCATACACAGTGCAAATAGCACTCGCGTCTGTACCCAGCAAGTGCATTGTATTGAACGCAAGAAAAACTACTGTTCTTGTCAGTTTCCTAAGCAGAGTTGAACTAGTTATGGCCATTGTGTGTAGGAAGCACAGTTCTTTGGTTCTGAGCAAGCTGACTGTTCTGGCTCTATAGGAAACACAGTAGAGTAGAAGAATGATGCTTTCTCAAAAGCAGAGTGTGTTTCTTGTAAGGCGATCCAGAGTTTAATTCCCTTTCATAAACGGAGTTGAATCACATACAATTTCTGGTCCTAGCAGCAAGAGTTGTTTTCTGGTAACTCTTGCTTCCAGGGCCAGAACTAAAGAACTGTGTGTAGGAAGCACAGTTCTTTAGTTCTGAGCAAGCTGACAGTTCTTTCTATATTAAACACAGTAGAGTAGAAGAGTGCTGCTTTCTCTAAAGCAGAGTGTGTTTCTTGTAAGGCGAGCTAGAGTTGATTTCCCTTTCATAAACGGAGTTGAATCACATGCAGTTTCTGGTCCTAGCATCAAAAGTTGTTTTCTTGTCAGGAGATTCACTATTGTGCTCAATTGGCCTTACACAGTGCAAATAGCACTCGCGTCTTATCCCAGCAAATGCAGTGTATTGGACGAAAGAGAAACTACTGTTCTTGTCAGTTTCCTAAGCAGAGTTGAATTAGATATGGCCCTTGTGTGTAGGAAGCACAGTTCTTTAGTTCTGAGCAAGCTGACTGTTCTAGCTATATAGGAAACACAGTAGAGTAGAAGAGTGCTGCCTTCTCAAAAACAGAGTGTGTTTCTTGTAAGGCAAGCTAGAGTTGAATTCCCTTTCATAAACGGAGTTGAATCACATGCAGTTTCTGGTCCTAGCACCAAGAGTTGTTTTCTGGTAAGGAGAGTCACTATTGTGCTCAATTGGCCATACACAGTGGAAATAGCACTCGCTTCTGTTCTCAGCAAGTGCAGTGTATTGGACGCAAGAGAAACTACTGTTTTTGTCAGTTTCCTAAGGAGAGTTGAAGTAGATATGGAGCTTTTGTGTAGGAAGCACAGTTCTTTGGTTCTGAGCAAGCTGACTGTTCTGGCTCTATAGGAAACACAGTAGAGTAGTAGAGTGCTGCTTTCTCAAAAGCAGACTGTGTTTCATTTAAGGCAAGCTAGAGTTGAATTCCACGGAGTTGAATCACATGCAGTTTCTGGTCCTAGTAGCAAGAGTTGTTTTCTGGTAAGGAGATTCACTATTGTGCTCATTTGGCCATACACAGTGCAAATAGCACTCGCTTCTGTTCTCAGCAAGTGCAGTGTATTGGACGCAAGAGAAACTACTGTTCTTGTCAGTTTCCGGGGCAGAGTTGAATTAGATATGGCCCTTGTGTGTAGAAAGCACAGTTCTTTAGTTCTGAGCAAGCTGACTGTTCTGGCTATATAGGAAACACAGTAGAGTAGAAGAGTGCTGCTTTCTCTAAAGCAGAGTGTGTTTCTTGTAAGGCGAGCTACACTTGATTTCCCTTTCATAAACGGAGTTGAATCACATGCAGTTTCTGGTCCTAGCAGCAAAAGTTGTTTTCTGGTAAGGAGATTCACTATTGTGATCAATTGGCCATACACAGTGCAAATAGCACTCGCGTCTGTACCCAGCAAGTGCATTGTATTGAACGCAAGAAAAACTACTGTTCTTGTCAGTTTCCTAAGCAGATTTGAACTAGTTATGGCCATTGTGTGTAGGAAGCACAGTTCTTTGGTTCTGAGCAAGCTGACTGTTCTGGCTCTATAGGAAACACAGTAGAGTAGAAGAGTGCTGCTTTCTCAAAAGCAGAGTGTGTTTCTTGTAAGGAGATCCAGAGTTTAATTCCCTTTCATAAACGGAGTTGAATCACATACAATTTCTGGTCCTAGCAGCAAGAGTTGTTTTCTGGTAACTCTTGCTTCCAGGGCCAGAACTAAAGAACTGTGTGTAGGAAGCACAGTTCTTCAGTTCTGAGCAAGCTGACAGTTCTTTCTATATTAAACACAGTAGAGTAGAAGAGTGCTGCTTTCTCAAAAGCAGAGTGTGTTTCTTGTAAGGCGATCCAGAGTTTAATTCCCTTTCATAAACGGAGTTGAATCACATACAATTTCTGGTCCTAGCAGCAAGAGTTGTTTTCTGGTAACTCTTGCTTCCAGGGCCAGAACTAAAGAACTGTGTGTAGGAAGCACAGTTCTTTAGTTCTGAGCAAGCTGACAGTTCTTTCTATATTAAACACAGTAGAGTAGAAGAGTGCTGCTTTCTCTAAAGCAGAGTGTGTTTCTTGTAAGGCGAGCTAGAGTTGATTTTCCTTTCATAAACGGAGTTGAATCACATGCAGTTTCTGGTCCTAGCATCAAAAGTTGTTTTCTTGTCAGGAGATTCACTATTGTGCTCAATTGGCCTTACACAGTGCAAATAGCACTCGCGTCTTATCCCAGCAAATGCAGTGTATTGGACGCAAGAGAAACTACTGTTCTTGTCAGTTTCCTAAGCAGAGTTGAAATAGATATGGCCCTTGTGTGTAGGAAGCACAGTTCTTTAGTTCTCAGCAAGCTGACTGTTCTGGCTATATAGGAAACACAGTAGAGTAGAAGAGTGCTGCTTTCTCAAAAACAGAGTGTGTTTCTTGTAAGGCAAGCTAGAGTTGAATTCCCTTTCATAAACGGAGTTGAATCACATGCAGTTTCTGGTCCTAGCACCAAGAGTTGTTTTCTGGTAAGGAGAGTCACTATTGTGCTCAATTGGCCATACACAGTGCAAATAGCACTCGCTTCTGTTCTCAGCAAGTGCAGTGTATTGGACGCAAGAGAAACTACTGTTTTTGTCAGTTTCCTAAGGAGAGTTGAAGTAGATATGGAGCTTTTGTGTAGGAAGCACAGTTCTTTAGTTCTGAGCAAGCTGACTGTTCTGGCTCTATAGGAAACACAGTAGAGTAGTAGAGTGCTGCTTTCTCAGAAGCAGAGTGTGTTTCTTTTAAGGCAAGCTAGAGTTGAATTCCACGGAGTTGAATCACATGCAGTTTCTGGTCCTAGTAGCAAGAGTTGTTTTCTGGTAAGGAGATTCACTATTGTGCTCATTTGGCCATACACAGTGCAAATAGCACTCGCTTCTGTTCTCAGCAAGTGCAGTGTATTGGACGCAAGAGAAACTACTGTTCTTGTCAGTTTCCTAAGCAGAGTTGAATTAGATATGGCCCTTGTGTGTAGGAAGCACAGTTTTTTAGTTCTGAGCAAGCTGACTGTTCTGGCTATATAGAAAACACAGTAGAGTAGAAGAGTGCTGCTTTCTCTAAAGCAGAGTGTGTTTCTTGTAAGGCAAGCTAGAGTTGAATTCCCTTTCATAAACGGAGTTGAATCACATGCAGTTTCTGGTCCTAGCACCGAGTTGTTTTCTGGTAAGGAGAGTCACTATTGTGCTCAATTGGCCATACACAGTGCAAATAGCACTCGCTTCTGTTCTCAGCAAGTGCAGTGTATTGGACGCAAGAGAAACTACTGTTCTTGTCAGTTTCCTAAGCAGAGTTGAAATAGATATAGCCCTTGTGTGTAGGAAGCACAGTTCTTTAGTTCTGAGCAAGCTGACTGTTCTGGCTATATAGGAAACACAGTAGAGTAGAAGAGTGCTGCTTTCTCTAAAGCAGAGTGTGTTTCTTGTAAGGCAAGCTAGAGTTGAATTCCCTTTCATAAACGGAGTTGAATCACATGCAGTTTCTGGTCCTAGAACCGAGTTGTTTTCTGGTAAGGCGAGTCACTATTCTGCTTATTTGGCTCTACACAGTGCAAATAGCACTCGTGTCTGTACCCAGCAAGTGCATTGTATCGGACGAAAGAGAAACTACTGTTCTTGTCAGTTTCCTAAGCAGAGTTGAATTAGATATGGCCCTTGTGTGTAGGAAGCACAGTTCTTTAGTTCTGAGCAAGCTGACTGTTCTGGCTATATAGGAAACACAGTAGAGTAGAAGAGTGCTGCTTTCTCTAAAGCAGAGTGTGTTTCTTGTAAGGCAAGCTAGAGTTCAATTCCCTTTCATAAACGGAGTTGAATCACATGCAGTTTCTGGTCCTAGCACCGAGTTGTTTTCTGGTAAGGCGAGTCACTATTGTGCTCATTTGGCCATACTCAGTGCAAATAGCACTCGTGTCTGTACCCAGCAAGTGCATTGTATTGGACGAAAGAGAAACTACTGTTCTTGTCAGTTTCCTAAGCAGAGTTGAACTAGTTATGGAAAATGTGTGTAGGAAGCACAGTTCTTTAGTTCTGAGCAAGCTGACAGTTCTGGCTATATAGGAAACACATTAGAGTAGAAGAGTGCTGCTTTCTCTAAAGCAGAGTGTGTTTCTTGTAAGGCAAGCTAGAGTTGAATTCCCTTTCATAAACGGAGTTGAATCACATGCAGTTTCTGGTCCTAGCACCGAGTTGTTTTCTGTTAAGGAGAGTCACTATTGTACTCATTTGGCCATACACAGTGCAAATAGCACTCGCGTCTGTACCCAGCAAGTGCATTGTATTGGACGCAAGAAAAACTACTGTTCTTGTCAGTTTCCTAAGCAGAGTTGAACTAGTTATGGCCATTGTGTGTAGGAAGCACAGTTCTTTGGTTCTGAGCAAGCTGACTGTTCTGGCTCTATAGGAAACACAGTAGAGTAGAAGAGTGCTGATTTCTCAAAAGCAGAGTGTGTTTCTTGTAAGGCGATCCAGAGTTTAGTTCCCTTTCATAAACGGAGTTGAATCACATACAATTTCTGGTCCTAGCAGCAAGAGTTGTTTTCTGGTAACTCTTGCTTCCAGGGCCAGAACTAAAGAACTGTGTGTAGGAAGCACAGTTCTTTAGTTGTGAGGAAGCTGACAGTTCTTTCTATATTAAACACAGTAGAGTAGAAGAGTGCTGCTTTCTCTAAAGCAGAGTGTGTTTCTTGTAAGGCGAGCTAGAGTTGATTTCCCTTTCATAAACGGAGTTGAATCACATGCAGTTTCTGGTCCTAGCATCAAAAGTTGTTTTCTTGTCAGGAGATTCACTATTGTGCTCAATTGGCCTTACACAGTGCAAATAGCACTCGCGTCTTATCCCAGCAAATGCAGTGTATTGCACGCAAGAGAAACTACTGTTCTTGTCAGTTTCCTAAGCAGAGTTGAATTAGATATGGCCCTTGTGTGTAGGAAGCACAGTTCTTTAGTTCTGAGCAAGCTGACTGTTCTGGCTATATAGGAAACTCAGTAGAGTAGAAGAGTGCTGCTTTCTCAAAAACAGAGTGTGTTTCTTGTAAGGCAAGATAGAGTTGAATTCCCTTTCATAAACGGAGTTGAATCACATGCAGTTTCTGGTCCTAGCACCAAGAGTTGTTTTCTGGTAAGGAGAGTCACTATTGTGCTCAATTGGCCATACACAGTGCAAATAGCACTCGCTTCTGTTCTCAGCAAGTGCAGTGTATTGGACGCAAGAGAAACTACTGTTTTTGTCAGTTTCCTAAGGAGAGTTGAAGTAGATATGGAGCTTTTGTGTAGGAAGCACAGTTCTTTGGTTCTGAGCAAGCTGACTGTTCTGGCTCTATAGGAAACACAGTAGAGTAGTAGAGTGCTGCTTTCTCAAAAGCAGACTGTGTTTCTTCTAAGGCAAGCTAGAGTTGAATTCCACGGAGTTGAATCACATGCAGTTTCTGGTCCTAGTAGCAAGAGTTGTTTTCTGGTAAGGAGATTCACTATTGTGCTCATTTGGCCATACACAGTGCAAATAGCACTCGCTTCTGTTCTCAGCAAGTGCAGTGTATTGGACGCAAGAGAAAACACTGTTGTTGTCAGTTTCCTAAGCAGAGTTGAATTAGATATGGCCCTTGTGTGTAGGAAGCACAGTTCTTTAGTTCTGAGCAAGCTGACTTTTCTGGCTATATAGGAAACACAGTAGAGTAGAAGAGTGCTGCTTTCTCTAAAGCAGAGTGTGTTTCTTGTAAGGCAAGCTAGAGTTGAATTCCCTTTCATAAACGGAGTTGAATCACATGCAGTTTCTGGTCCTAGCACCGAGTTGTTTTCTGGTAAGGCGAGTCACTATTGTGCTCATTTGGCCATACACAGTGCAAATAGCACTCGTGTCTGTACCCAGCAAGTGCATTGTATTGGACGAAAGAGAAACTACTGTTCTTGTCAGTTTCCTAAGCAGAGTTGAACTAGTTATGGAAAATGTGTGTATGAAGCACAGTTCTTTAGTTCTGAGCTTGCTGACAGTTCTGGCTATATAGGAAACACAGTAGAGTAGAAGAGTGCTGCTTTCTCTAAAGCAGAGTGTGTTTCTTGTAAGGCAAGCTAGAGTTGAATTCCCTTTCATAAACGGAGTTGAATCACATGCAGTTTCTGGTCCTAGCACCGAGTTGTTTTCTGTTAAGGAGAGTCACTATTGTACTCATTTGGCCATACACAGTGCAAATAGCACTCGCGTCTGTACCCAGCAAGTGCATTGTATTGGACGCAAGAGAAACTACTGTTCTTGTCAGTTTCCTAAGCAGAGTTGAACTAGTTATGGCCATTGTGTGTAGGAAGCACAGTTCTTTAGTACTGAGCAAGCTGACAGTTCTGGCTATATAGGAAACACAGTAGAGTAGAAGAGTGCTGCTTTCTCAAAAGCAGAGTGTGTTTCTTGTAAGGCGAGCTAGACTTGATTTCCCTTTCATAAACGGAGTTGAATCACATGCAGTTTCTGGTCCTAGCAGCAAAAGTTGTTTTCTGGTAAGGAGATTCACTATTGTGATCAATTGGCCATACACAGTGCAAATAGCACTCGCGTCTGTATCCAGCAAGTGCATTGTATTGAACGCAAGAAAAACTACTGTTCTTGTCAGTTTCCTAAGCAGAGTTGAACTAGTTATGGCCATTGTGTGTAGGAAGCACAGTTCTTTGGTTCTGAGCAAGCTGACTGTTCTGGCTCTATGGGAAACACAGTAGAGTAGAAGAATGATGCTTTCTCAAAAGCAGAGTGTGTTTCTTGTAAGGCGATCCAGAGTTTAATTCCCTTTCATAAACGGAGTTGAATCACATACAATTTCTGGTCCTAGCAGCAAGAGTTGTTTTCTGGTAACTCTTGCTTCCAGGGCCAGAACTAAAGAACTGTGTGTAGGAAGCACAGTTCTTTAGTTCTGAGCAAGCTGACAGTTCTTTCTATATTAAACACAGTAGAGTAGAAGAGTGCTGCTTTCTCTAAAGCAGAGTGTGTTTCTTGTAAGGCGAGCTAGAGTTGATTTCCCTTTCATAAACGGAGTTGAATCACATGCAGTTTCTGGTCCTAGCATCAAAAGTTGTTTTCTTGTCAGGAGATTCACTATTGTGCTCAATTGGCCTTACACAGTGCAAATAGCACTCACGTCTTATCCCAGCAAATGCAGTGTATTGGACGCAAGAGAAACTACTGTTCTTGTCAGTTTCCTAAGGAGTTGAAATAGATATGGCCCTTGTGTGTAGGAAGCACAGTTCTTTAGTTCTGAGCAAGCTGACTGTTCTGGCTATATAGGAAACACAGTAGAGTAGAAGAGTGCTGCTTTCTCAAAAACAGAGTGTGTTTCTTGTAAGGCAAGCTAGAGTTGAATTCCCTTTCATAAACGGAGTTGAATCACATGCAGTTTCTGGTCCTAGCACCAAGAGTTGTTTTCTGGTAAGGAGAGTCACTATTGTGCTCAATTGGCCATACACAGTGCAAATAGCACTCGCTTCTGTTCTCAGCAAGTGCAGTGTATTGGACGCAAGAGAAACTACTGTTTTTGTCAGTTTCCTAAGGAGAGTTGAAGTAGATATGGAGCTTTTGTGTAGGAAGCACAGTTCTTTGGTTCTGAGCAAGATGACTGTTCTGGCTCTATAGGAAACACAGTAGAGTAGTAGAGTGCTGCTTTCTCAGAAGCAGAGTGTGTTTCTTTTAAGGCAAGCTAGAGTTGAATTCCACGGAGTTGAATCACATGCAGTTTCTGGTCCTAGTAGCAAGAGTTGTTTTCTGGTAAGGAGATTCACTATTGTGCTCATTTGGCCATACACAGTGCAAATAGCACTCGCTTCTGTTCTCAGCAAGTGCAGTGTATTGGACGCAAGAGAAACTACTGTTCTTGTCAGTTTCCTAAGCAGAGTTGAATTAGATATGGCCCTTGTGTGTAGGAAGCACAGTTTTTTAGTTCTGAGCAAGCTGACTGTTCTGGCTATATAGAAAACACAGTAGAGTAGAAGAGTGCTGCTTTCTCTAAAGCAGAGTGTGTTTCTTGTAAGGCAAGCTAGAGTTGAATTCCCTTTCATAAACGGAGTTGAATCACATGCAGTTTCTGGTCCTAGCACCGAGTTGTTTTCTGGTAAGGAGAGTCACTATTGTGCTCAATTGGCCATACACAGTGCAAATAGCACTCGCTTCTGTTCTCAGCAAGTGCAGTGTATTGGACGAAAGAGAAACTACTGTTCTTGTCAGTTTCCTAAGCAGAGTTGAAATAGATATAGCCCTTGTGTGTAGGAAGCACAGTTCTTTAGTTCTGAGCAAGCTGACTGTTCTGGCTATATAGGAAACACAGTAGAGTAGAAGAGTGCTGCTTTCTCTAAAGCAGAGTGTGTTTCTTGTAAGGCAAGCTAGAGTTGAATTCCCTTTCATAAACGGAGTTGAATCACATGCAGTTTCTGGTCCTTGAACCGAGTTGTTTTCTGGTAAGGCGAGTCACTATTGTGCTCATTTGGCCATACACAGTGCAAATAGCCCTCACGTCAGTTCCCAGCAAATGCAGGTATTGGACGGAAGAGAAACTTCTGTTCTTGTCAGTTTCCTAAGTAGAGTTGAATGAGATATTGCCCTTGTGTGTAGGAAGCACAGTTCTGTAGTTCTGAGCAAGCTGACTGTTCTGGCTATATAGGAAACACAGTAGAGTAGAAGAGTGCTGCTTTCTCTAAAGCAGAGTGTGTTTCTTGTAAGGCGAGCCAGAGTTTAATTCCCTTTCATAAACAGAGTTGAATCACATGCAGTTTCTGGTCCTAGTAGCAAGAGATGTTTTCTGGTAAGGAGATTCACTATTGTGCTCATTTGGCCATACACAGTGCAAATAGCACTTGCTTCTGTTCTCAGCAAGTGCAGTGTATTGGACGCAAGGGAAACTACTCTTCTTGTCAGTTTCCTAAGCAGAGTTCAATTAGATATGGCCCTTGTGTGTAGGAAGCACAGTTCTGTAGTTCTCAGCAAGCTGACAGTTCTGGCTATGTAGGAAACACACTAGTGTAGAAGAGTGCTGCTTTCTCTAAAGCAGAGTGTGTTTCTTGTAAGGCGAGCTAGAGTTGATTTCCCTTTCATAAACGGAGTTGAATCACATGCAGATTCTGGTCCTAGCAACAAAAGTTGTTTTCTGGTAAGGAGAGTCACTATTGTGCTTATCCAGTGCAAATAGAGCTAGAGTTGAATTCCCTTTCATAAACGGAGTTGAATCACATGCAGTTTCTGGTCCTAGCAGCAAGAGTTGTTTTCCGGTAAGGAGAGACACTATTGTGCTCAATTGGCCATACCCAGTGCAAATAGCACTCGCTTCTGTTCTCAGCAAGTGCAGTGTATTGGACGCAAGAGAAACTACTGTTTTTGTCAGTTTCCTAAGGAGAGTTGAAGTAGGTATGGAGCTTTTGTGTAGGAAGCACAGTTCTTTGGTTCTGAGCAAGCTGACTGTTCTGGCTCTATAGGAAACACAGTAGAGTAGTAGAGTGCTGCTTTCTCAAAAGCAGAGTGTGTTCCTTTAAGGCAAGCTAGAGTTGAATTCCACAGAGTTGAATCACATGCAGTTTCTGGTCCTAGTAGCAAGAGTTGTTTTCTGGTAAGGAGATTCAGTATTGTGCTCATTTGGCCATACACAGTGCAAATAGCACTCGCTTCTTTTCTCAGCAAGTGCAGTGTATTGGACGCAAGAGAAACTACTGTTCTTGTCAGTTTCCTAAGCAGAGTTGAATTAGATATGGCCCTAGTGTGTAGGAAGCACAGTTCTTTAGTTCTGAGCAAGCTGACTGTTCTGGCTATATAGGAAACACAGTAGAGTAGAAGAGTGCTGCTTTCTCAAAAGCAGAGTGTGTTTCTTGTAAGGCAAGCTAGAGTTGAATTCCCTTTCATAAACGGAGTTGAATCACATGCAGTTTCTGGTCCTAGCACCAAGAGTTGTTTTCTGGTAAGGAGAGTCACTATTGTGCTCAATTGGCCATACACAGTGCAAATAGCACTCGCTTCTGTTCTCAGCAAGTGCAGTGTATTGGACGCAAGAGAAACTACTGTTTTTGTCAGTTTCCTAAGGAGAGTTGAAGTAGATATGGAGCTTTTGTGTAGGAAGCACAGTTCTTTAGTTCTGAGCAAGCTGACTGTTCTGGCTCTATAGGAAACACAGTAGAGTAGTAGAGTGCTGCTTTCTCAAAAGCAGAGTGTGTTTCTTGTAAGGCGAGCAAGAGTTTAATTCCCTTTCATAAACGGAGTTGAATCACATGCAGTTTCTGGTCCTAGCAGCAAGAGTTGTTTTCTGGTAAGGAGATTCACTATTGTGCTCATTTGGCCATACAAAGTGCAAATAGCACTCACGTCTGTTCCCAGCAAATGCAGTGTATTGGACGCAAGAGAAACTTCTATTTTGTCAGTTTCCTAAGCAGTGTTGAATGAGATATTGTCCTGGTGTGTAGGAAGCACAGTTCTTTCGTTCTGAGCAAGCTGACAGTTCTGGCTATATAGGAAACACAGTAGAGTAGAAGAGTGCTGCTTTCTCAAAAGCAGAGTGTGTTTCTTGTAAGGCAAGCTAGAGTTGAATTCCCTTTCAAAAACGGAGTTGAATCACATGCAGTTTCTGGTCCTAGCACCAAGAGTTGTTTTCTGGTAAGGAGAGTCACTATTGTGCTCATTTGGCCATACACAGTGCAAATAGCACTCGTGTCTGTACCCAGCAAGTGCATTGTATTGGACGAAAGAGAAACTACTGTTCTTGTCAGTTTCCTAAGCAGAGTTGAACTAGTTATGGAAAATGTGTGTAGGAAGCACAGTTCTTTAGTTCTGAGCAAGCTGACAGTTCTGCCTATATAGGAAACACAGTAGAGTAGAAGAGTGCTGCTTTCTCTAAAGCAGAGTGTGTTTCTTGTAAGGCAAGCTAGAGTTGAATTCCCTTTCATAAACGGAGTTGAATCACATGCAGTTTCTGGTCCTAGCACCGAGTTGTTTTCTGTTAAGGAGAGTCACTATTGTACTCATTTGGCCATACACAGTGCAAATAGCCCTCGCGTCTGTACCCAGCAAGTGCATTGTATTGGACGCAAGAGAAACTACTGTTCTTGTCAGTTTCCTAAGCAGAGTTGAACTAGTTATGGCCATTGTGTGTAGGAAGCACAGTTCTTTAGTACTGAGCAAGCTGACAGTTCTGGCTATATAGGAAACACAGTAGAGTAGAAGAGTGCTGCTTTCTCAAAAGCAGAGTGTGTTTCTTGTAAGGCGAGCTAGACTTGATTTCCCTTTCATAAACGGAGTTGAATCACATGCAGTTTCTTGTCCTAGCAGCAAAAGTTGTTTTCTGGTAAGGAGATTCACTATTGTGATCAATTGGCCATACACAGTGCAAATAGCACTCGCGTCTGTACCCAGCAAGTGCATTGTATTGAACGCAAGAAAAACTACTGTTCTTGTCAGTTTCCTAAGCAGAGTTGAACTAGTTATGGCCATTGTGTGTAGGAAGCACGGTTCTTTGGTTCTGAGCAAGCTGACTGTTGTGGCTCTATAGGAAACACAGTAGAGTAGAAGAATGATGCTTTCTCAAAAGCAGAGTGTGTTTCTTGTAAGGCGATCCAGAGTTTAATTCCCTTTCATAAACGGAGTTGAATCACATACAATTTCTGGTCCTAGCAGCAAGAGTTGTTTTCTGGTAACTCTTGCTTCCAGGGCCAGAACTAAAGAACTGTGTGTAGGAAGCACAGTTCTTTAGTTCTGAGCAAGCTGACAGTTCTTTCTATATTAAACACAGTAGAGTAGAAGAGTGCTGCTTTCTCTAAAGCAGAGTGTGTTTCTTGTAAGGCGAGCTAGAGTTGATTTTCCTTTCATAAACGGAGTTGAATCACATGCAGTTTCTGGTCCTAGCATCAAAAGTTGTTTTCTTGTCAGGAGATTCACTATTGTGCTCAATTGGCCTTACACAGTGCAAATAGCACTCGCGTCTTATCCCAGCAAATGCAGTGTATTGGACGCAAGAGAAACTACTGTTCTTGTCAGTTTCCTAAGCAGAGTTGAAATAGATATGGCCCTTGTGTGTAGGAAGCACAGTTCTTTAGTTCTGAGCAAGCTGACTGTTCTGGCTATATAGGAAACACAGTAGAGTAGAAGAGTGCTGCTTTCTCAAAAACAGAGTGTGTTTCTTGTAAGGCAAGCTAGAGTTGAATTCCCTTTCATAAACGGAGTTGAATCACATGCAGTTTCTGGTCCTAGCACCAAGAGTTGTTTTCTGGTAAGGAGAGTCACTATTGTGCTCAATTGGCCATACACAGTGCAAATAGCACTCGCTTCTGTTCTCAGCAAGTGCAGTGTATTGGACGCAAGAGAAACTACTGTTTTTGTCAGTTTCCTAAGGAGAGTTGAAGTAGATATGGAGCTTTTGTGTAGGAAGCACAGTTCTTTGGTTCTGAGCAAGCTGACTGTTCTGGCTCTATAGGAAACACAGTAGAGTAGTAGAGTGCTGCTTTCTCAGAAGCAGAGTGTGTTTCTTTTAAGGCAAGCTAGAGTTGAATTCCACGGAGTTGAATCACATGCAGTTTCTGGTCCTAGTAGCAAGAGTTGTTTTCTGGTAAGGAGATTCACTATTGTGCTCATTTGGCCATACACAGTGCAAATAGCACTCGCTTCTGTTCTCAGCAAGTGCAGTGTATTGGACGCAAGAGAAACTACTGTTCTTGTCAGTTTCCTAAGCAGAGTTGAATTAGATATGGCCCTTGTGTGTAGGAAGCACAGTTTTTTAGTTCTGAGCAAGCTGACTGTTCTGGCTATATAGAAAACACAGTAGAGTAGAAGAGTGCTGCTTTCTCTAAAGCAGAGTGTGTTTCTTGTAAGGCAAGCTAGAGTTGAATTCCCTTTCATAAACGGAGTTGAATCACATGCAGTTTCTGGTCCTAGCACCGAGTTGTTTTCTGGTAAGGAGAGTCACTATTGTGCTCAATTGGCCATACACAGTGCAAATAGCACTCGCTTCTGTTCTCAGCAAGTGCAGTGTATTGGACGCAAGAGAAACTATTGTTCTTGTCAGTTTCCTAAGCAGAGTTGAAATAGATATAGCCCTTGTGTGTAGGAAGCACAGTTCTTTAGTTCTGAGCAAGCTGACTGTTCTGGCTATATAGGAAACACAGTAGAGTAGAAGAGTGCTGCTTTCTCTAAAGCAGAGTGTGTTTCTTGTAAGGCAAGCTAGAGTTGAATTCCCTTTCATAAACGGAGTTGAATCACATGCAGTTTCTGGTCCTAGAACCGAGTTGTTTTCTGGTAAGGCGAGTCACTATTCTGCTTATTTGGCTCTACACAGTGCAAATAGCACTCGTGTCTGTACCCAGCAAGTGCATTGTATTGGACGAAAGAGAAACTACTGTTTTTGTCAGTTTCCTAAGGAGAGTTGTAGTCGATATGGAGCTTTTGTGTAGGAAGCACAGTTCTTTAGTTCTGAGCAAGCTGACTGTTCTGGCTCTATAGGAAACACAGTAGAGTAGTAGAGTGCTGCTTTCTCAAAAGCAGAGTGTGTTTCGTTTAAGGCAAGCTAGAGTTGAATTCCACGGAGTTGAATCACATGCAGTTTCTGGTCCTAGTAGCAAGAGTTGTTTTCTGGTAAGGAGATTCACTATTGTGCTCATTTGGCCATACACAGTGCAAATAGCACTCGCGTCTTATCCCAGCAAATGCAGTGTATTGGACGCAAGAGAAACTACTGTTCTTGTCAGTTTCCTAAGCAGAGTTGAATTACATATGGCCCTTGTGTGTAGGAAGCACAGTTCTTTAGTTCTGAGCAAGATGACTATTCTGTCTATATAAGAAACACAGTAGGGTAGAAGAAGGCTGCTTTCTCAAAAGCAGAGTGTGTTTCTTGTAAGGCAAGCTAGAGTTGAATTCCCTTTCATAAACGGAGTTGAATCACATGCAGTTTCTGGTCCTAGCATCAAGAGTTGTTTTCTGGTAAGGAGAGTCACTATTGTGCTCAATTGGCCATACACAGTGCAAACAGCACTCGCTTCTGTTCTCAGCAAGTGCAGTGTATTGGACACAAGAGAAACTACTGTTTTTGTCAGTTTCCTAAGGAGAGTTGTAGTCGATATGGAGCTTTTGTGTAGGAAGCAAAGTTCTTTAGTTCTGAGCAAGCTGACTGTTCTGGCTCTATAGGAAACACAGTAGATTAGTACAGTGCTGCTTTCTCAAAAGCAGAGTGTGTCTCTTGTAAGGCCAGCAAGAGTTTAATTCCCTTTCATAAACGGAGTTGAATCACATACAATTTCTGGTCCTAGCAGCAAGAGTTGTTTTCTGGTAACTCTTGCTTCCAGGGCCAGAACTAAAGAACTGTGTGTAGGAAGCACAGTTCTTTAGTTCTGAGGAAGCTGACAGTTCTTTCTATATTAAACACAGTAGAGTAGAAGAGTGCTGCTTTCTCTAAAGCAGAGTGTGTTTCTTGTAAGGCGAGCTAGAGTTGATTTCCCTTTCATAAACGGAGTTGAATCACATGCAGTTTCTGGTCCTAGCATCAAAAGTTGTTTTCTTGTCAGGAGATTCACTATTGTGCTCAATTGGCCTTACACAGTGCAAATAGCACTCGCGTCTTATCCCAGCAAATGCAGTGTATTGCACGCAAGAGAAACTACTGTTCTTGTCAGTTTCCTAAGCAGAGTTGAATTAGATATGGCCCTTGTGTGTAGGAAGCACAGTTCTTTAGTTCTGAGCAAGCTGACTGTTCTGGCTATATAGGAAACTCAGTAGAGTAGAAGAGTGCTGCTTTCTCAAAAACAGAGTGTGTTTCTTGTAAGGCAAGATAGAGTTGAATTCCCTTTCATAAACGGAGTTGAATCACATGCAGTTTCTGGTCCTAGCACCAAGAGTTGTTTTCTGGTAAGGAGAGTCACTATTGTGCTCAATTGGCCATACACAGTGCAAATAGCACTCGCTTCTGTTCTCAGCAAGTGCAGTGTATTGGACGCAAGAGAAACTACTGTTTTTGTCAGTTTCCTAAGGAGAGTTGAAGTAGATATGGAGCTTTTGTGTAGGAAGCACAGTTCTTTGGTTCTGAGCAAGCTGACTGTTCTGGCTCTATAGGAAACACAGTAGAGTAGTAGAGTGCTGCTTTCTCAAAAGCAGACTGTGTTTCTTCTAAGGCAAGCTAGAGTTGAATTCCACGGAGTTGAATCACATGCAGTTTCTGGTCCTAGTAGCAAGAGTTGTTTTCTGGTAAGGAGATTCACTATTGTGCTCATTTGGCCATACACAGTGCAAATAGCACTCGCTTCTGTTCTCAGCAAGTGCAGTGTATTGGACGCAAGAGAAAACACTGTTGTTGTCAGTTTCCTAAGCAGAGTTGAATTAGATATGGCCCTTGTGTGTAGGAAGCACAGTTCTTTAGTTCTGAGCAAGCTGACTGTTCTGGCTATATAGGAAACACAGTAGAGTAGAAGAGTGCTGCTTTCTCTAAAGCAGAGTGTGTTTCTTGTAAGGCAAGCTAGAGTTGAATTCCCTTTCATAAACGGAGTTGAATCACATGCAGTTTCTGGTCCTAGCACCGAGTTGTTTTCTGGTAAGGCGAGTCACTATTGTGCTCATTTGGCCATACACAGTGCAAATAGCACTCGTGTCTGTACCCAGCTAGTGCATTGTATTGGACGAAAGAGAAACTACTGTTCTTGTCAGTTTCCTAAGCAGAGTTGAACTAGTTATGGAAAATGTGTGTATGAAGCACAGTTCTTTAGTTCTGAGCTTGCTGACAGTTCTGGCTATATAGGAAACACAGTAGAGTAGAAGAGTGCTGCTTTCTCTAAAGCAGAGTGTGTTTCTTGTAAGGCAAGCTAGAGTTGAATTCCCTTTCATAAACGGAGTTGAATCACATGCAGTTTCTGGTCCTAGCACCGAGTTGTTTTCTGTTAAGGAGAGTCACTATTGTACTCATTTGGCCATACACAGTGCAAATAGCACTCGCGTCTGTACCCAGCAAGTGCATTGTATTGGACGCAAGAGAAACTACTGTTCTTGTCAGTTTCCTAAGCAGAGTTGAACTAGTTATGGCCATTGTGTGTAGGAAGCACAGTTCTTTAGTACTGAGCAAGCTGACAGTTCTGGCTATATAGGAAACACAGTAGAGTAGAAGAGTGCTGCTTTCTCAAAAGCAGAGTGTGTTTCTTGTAAGGCGAGCTAGACTTGATTTCCCTTTCATAAACGGAGTTGAATCACATGCAGTTTCTGGTCCTAGCAGCAAAAGTTGTTTTCTGGTAAGGAGATTCACTATTGTGATCAATTGGCCATACACAGTGCAAATAGCACTCGCGTCTGTATCCAGCAAGTGCATTGTATTGAACGCAAGAAAAACTACTGTTCTTGTCAGTTTCCTAAGCAGAGTTGAACTAGTTATGGCCATTGTGTGTAGGAAGCACAGTTCTTTGGTTCTGAGCAAGCTGACTGTTCTGGCTCTATAGGAAACACAGTAGAGTAGAAGAATGATGCTTTCTCAAAAGCAGAGTGTGTTTCTTGTAAGGCGATCCAGAGTTTAATTCCCTTTCATAAACGGAGTTGAATCACATACAATTTCTGGTCCTAGCAGCAAGAGTTGTTTTCTGGTAACTCTTGCTTCCAGGGCCAGAACTAAAGAACTGTGTGTAGGAAGCACAGTTCTTTAGTTCTGAGCAAGCTGACAGTTCTTTCTATATTAAACACAGTAGAGTAGAAGAGTGCTGCTTTCTCTAAAGCAGAGTGTGTTTCTTGTAAGGCGAGCTAGAGTTGATTTCCCTTTCATAAACGGAGTTGAATCACATGCAGTTTCTGGTCCTAGCATCAAAAGTTGTTTTCTTGTCAGGAGATTCACTATTGTGCTCAATTGGCCTTACACAGTGCAAATAGCACTCACGTCTTATCCCAGCAAATGCAGTGTATTGGACGCAAGAGAAACTACTGTTCTTGTCAGTTTCCTAAGGAGTTGAAATAGATATGGCCCTTGTGTGTAGGAAGCACAGTTCTTTAGTTCTGAGCAAGCTGACTGTTCTGGCTATATAGGAAACACAGTAGAGTAGAAGAGTGCTGCTTTCTCAAAAACAGAGTGTGTTTCTTGTAAGGCAAGCTAGAGTTGAATTCCCTTTCATAAACGGAGTTGAATCACATGCAGTTTCTGGTCCTAGCACCAAGAGTTGTTTTCTGGTAAGGAGAGTCACTATTGTGCTCAATTGGCCATACACAGTGCAAATAGCACTCGCTTCTGTTCTCAGCAAGTGCAGTGTATTGGACGCAAGAGAAACTACTGTTTTTGTCAGTTTCCTAAGGAGAGTTGAAGTAGATATGGAGCTTTTGTGTAGGAAGCACAGTTCTTTGGTTCTGAGCAAGCTGACTGTTCTGGCTCTATAGGAAACACAGTAGAGTAGTAGAGTGCTGCTTTCTCAGAAGCAGAGTGTGTTTCTTTTAAGGCAAGCTAGAGTTGAATTCCACGGAGTTGAATCACATGCAGTTTCTGGTCCTAGTAGCAAGAGTTGTTTTCTGGTAAGGAGATTCACTATTGTGCTCATTTGGCCATACACAGTGCAAATAGCACTCGCTTCTGTTCTCAGCAAGTGCAGTGTATTGGACGCAAGAGAAACTACTGTTCTTGTCAGTTTCCTAAGCAGAGTTGAATTAGATATGGCCCTTGTGTGTAGGAAGCACAGTTTTTTAGTTCTGAGCAAGCTGACTGTTCTGGCTATATAGAAAACACAGTAGAGTAGAAGAGTGCTGCTTTCTCTAAAGCAGAGTGTGTTTCTTGTAAGGCAAGCTAGAGTTGAATTCCCTTTCATAAACGGAGTTGAATCACATGCAGTTTCTGGTCCTAGCACCGAGTTGTTTTCTGGTAAGGAGAGTCACTATTGTGCTCAATTGGCCATACACAGTGCAAATAGCACTCGCTTCTGTTCTCAGCAAGTGCAGTGTATTGGACGCAAGAGAAACTACTGTTCTTGTCAGTTTCCTAAGCAGAGTTGAAATAGATATAGCCCTTGTGTGTAGGAAGCACAGTTCTTTAGTTCTGAGCAAGCTGACTGTTCTGGCTATATAGGAAACACAGTAGAGTAGAAGAGTGCTGCTTTCTCTAAAGCAGAGTGTGTTTCTTGTAAGGCAAGCTAGAGTTGAATTCCCTTTCATAAACGGAGTTGAATCACATGCAGTTTCTGGTCCTTGAACCGAGTTGTTTTCTGGTAAGGCGAGTCACTATTGTGCTCATTTGGCCATACACAGTGCAAATAGCCCTCACGTCAGTTCCCAGCAAATGCAGGTATTGGACGGAAGAGAAACTTCTGTTCTTGTCAGTTTCCTAAGTAGAGTTGAATGAGATATTGCCCTTGTGTGTAGGAAGCACAGTTCTGTAGTTCTGAGCAAGCTGACTGTTCTGGCTATATAGGAAACACAGTAGAGTAGAAGAGTGCTGCTTTCTCTAAAGCAGAGTGTGTTTCTTGTAAGGCGAGCCAGAGTTTAATTCCCTTTCATAAACAGAGTTGAATCACATGCAGTTTCTGGTCCTAGCAGCAAAAGTTATTTTCTGGTAAGGAGAGTCACTATTGTGCTCAATTGGCCATACACAGTGCAAATAGCACTCGCTTCTGTTCTCAGCAAGTGCAGTCTATTGGACGCAAGAGAAACTACTGTTTTTGTCATTTTCCTAGGGAGAGTTGAAGTAGATATGGAGCTTTTGTGTAGGAAGCACAGTTCTTTAATTCTGAGCAAGCTGACTGTTCTGGCTCTATAGGAAACACAGTACAGTAGTATAGTGCTGCTTTCTCTAAAGCAGAGTGTGTTTCTTGTAAGGCGAGCTAGAGTTGATTTCCCTTTCATAAACGGAGTTGAATCACATGCAGATTCTGGTCCTAGCAACAAAAGTTGTTTTCTGGTAAGGAGAGTCACTATTTTGCTTATCTAATGCAAATAGAGCTAGAGTTGAATTCCCTTTCATAAACGGAGTTGAATCACATGCAGTTTCTGGTCCTAGCAGCAAGAGTTGTTTTCCGGTAAGGAGAGTCACTATTGTGCTCAATTGGCCATACCCAGTGCAAATAGCACTCGCTTCTGTTCTCAGCAAGTGCAGTGTATTGGACGCAAGAGAAACTACTGTTTTTGTCAGTTTCCTAAGGAGAGTTGAAGTAGATATGGAGCTTTTGTGTAGGAAGCACAGTTCTTTGGTTTTGAGCAAGCTGACTGTTCTGGCTCTATAGGAAACACAGTAGAGTAGTAGAGTGCTGCTTTCTCAAAAGCAGAGTGTGTTTCTTTTAAGGCAAGCTAGAGTTGAATTCCACGGAGTTGAATCACATGCAGTTTCTGGTCCTAGTAGCAAGAGATGTTTTCTGGTAAGGAGATTCACTATTGTGCTCATTTGGCCATACACAGTGCAAATAGCACTTGCTTCTGTTCTCAGCAAGTGCAGTGTATTGGACGCAAGGGAAACTACTGTTCTTGTCAGTTTCCTAAGCAGAGTTGAATTAGATATGGCCCTAGTGTGTAGGAAGCACAGTTCTTTAGTTCTGAGCAAGCTGACTGTTCTGGCTATATAGAAAACACAGTAGAGTAGAAGAGTGCTGCTTTCTCTAAAGCAGAGGGTGTTTCTTGTAAGGCAAGCTAGAGTTGAATTCCCTTTCATAAACGGAGTTGAATCACATGCAGTTTCTGGTCCTAGCACCGAGTTGTTTTCTGGTAAGGAGAGTCACTATTGTGCTCAATTGGCCATACACAGTGCAAATAGCACTCGCTTCTGTTCTCCGCAAGTGCAGTGTATTGGACGCAAGAGAAACTACTGTTTTTGTCAGTTTCCTAAGGAGAGTTGAATTAGATATGGCCCTTGTGTGTAGGAAGCACAGTTCTTTAGTTCTGAGCAAGCTGACTGTTCTGGCTCTATAGGAAACACAGTAGAGTAGTAGAGTGCTGCTTTCTCAAAAGCAGAGTGTGTTTCTTGTAAGGCGAGCAAGAGTTTAATTCCCTTTCATAAACGGAGTTGAATCACATGCAGTTTCTGGTCCTAGCAGCAAGAGTTGTTTTCTGGTAAGGAGATTCACTATTGTGCTCATTTGGCCATACACAGTGCAAATAGCACTCACGTCTGTTCCCAGCAAATGCAGTGTATTGGACGCAAGACAAACTTCTATTCTTGTCAGTTTCCTAAGCAGAGTTGAATGAGATATTGCCCTTGTGTGTAGGAAGCACAGTTCTTTAGTTCTGAGCAAGCTGACAGTTCTGGCTATATAGGAAGCACAGTAGAGTAGAAGAGTGCTGCTTTCTCTAAAGCAGAGTGTGTTTCTTGTAAGGCGAGCTAGAGTTGATTTCCCTTTCATAAACGGAGTTGAATCACATGCAGTTTCTGGTCCTAGCAGCAAAAGTTGTTTTCTGGTAAGGAGATTCACTATTGTGCTCAATTGGCCTTACACAGTGCAAATAGCACTCGCGTCTTATCCCAGCAAATGCAGTGTACTGGACGCAAGAGAAACTACTCTTCTTGTCAGTTTCCTAAGCGGAGTGTAACTAGTTATGGCCATTGTGTGTAGGAAGCACAGTTCTTTGGTTCTGAGCAAGCTGACTGTTCTGGCTCTATAGGAAACAGAGTAGAGTAGAAGAGTGCTGCTTTCTCAAAAGCAGAGTGTGTTAATTGTAAGGCGAGCCAGAGTTTAATTCACTTTCATAAAGGGAGTTGAATCACAAGCAGTTTGTGGTCCTAGCAACAAAAGTTGTTTTCTGGTAAGGAGAGTCACAATTGTGCTTATCCAGTGCAAATAAAGCTAGAGTTGAATTCCCTTTCATAAATGGAGTTGAATCACATGCAGTTTCTGGTCCTAGCAGCAAGAGTTGTTTTCCGGTAAGGAGAGTCACTATTGTGCTCAATTGGCCATACCCAGTGCAAATAGCACTCGCTTCTGTTCTCAGCAATTGCAGTGTATTGGACGCAAGAGAAACTACTGTTTTTGTCAGTTGCCTAAGGAGAGTTGAAGTAGATATGGAGCTTTTGTGTAGGAAGCACAGTTCTTTGGTTCTGAGCAAGCTGACTGTTCTGGCTCTATAGGAAACACAGTAGAGTAGTAGAGTGCTGCTTTCTCAAAAGCAGAGTGTGTTTCTTTTAAGGCAAGCTAGAGTTGAATTCCACGGAGTTGAATCACATGCAGTTTCTGGTCCTAGTAGCAAGAGTTGTTTTCTGGTAAGGAGATTCACTATTGTGCTCATTTGGCCATACACAGTGCAAATAGCACTCGCTTCTGTTCTCAGCAAGTGCAGTGTAGTGGACGCAAGAGAAACTACTGTTCCTGTCAGTTTCCTAAGCAGAGTTGAATTAGATATGGCCCTTGTGTGCAGGAAGCACAGTTCTTTAGTTCTGAGCAAGCTGACAGTTCTGGCTATATTAAACACAGTAGAGTAGAAGAGTGCTGCTTTCTCTAAAGCAGAGTGTGTTTCTTGTAAGGCGAGCTAGAGTTGATTGCCCTTTCATAAACGGAGTTGTATCACATGCAGTTTCTGGTCCTTTCAGCAAAAGTTGTTTTCTGGTAAGGAGAGTCACTATTGTGCTCAATTGGCCATACACAGTGCAAATAGCACTCGCTTCTGTTCTCAGCAAGTGCAGTGTATTGGACACAAGAGAAACTACATTTTGTCAGTTTCCTAAGGAGAGTTGAAGTAGATATGGAGCTTTTGTGTAGGAAGCACAGTTCTTTGGTTCTGAGCAAGCTGACTGTTCTGGCTCTATAGGAAACACAGTAGAGTAGTAGAGTGCTGCTTACTCAAAAGCAGACTGTGTTTCTTTTAAGGCAAGCTAGAGTTGAATTCCACGGAGTTGAATCACATGCAGTTTCTGGTCCTAGTAGCAAGAGTTGTTTTCTGGTAAGGAGATGCACTATTGTGCTCATTTGGCCATACACAGTGCAAATAGCACTCGCTTCTGTTCTCAGCAAGTGCAGTGTATTGGACGCAAGAGAAACTACTGTTCTTGTCAGTTTCCTAAGCAGAGTTGAATTAGATATGGCCCTTGTGTGTAGGAAGCACAGTTCTGTAGTTCTCAGCAAGCTGACAGTTCTGGCTATATAGGAAATACAGTAGAGTAGAAGAGTGCTGCTTTCTCTAAAGCAGAGTGTGTTTCTTGTAAGGCAAGCTAGATTTGAATTCCCTTTCATAAACGGAGATGAATCACATGCAGTTTCTGGTCCTAGAACCGAGGTGTTTTCTGGTAAGAAGAGTCACTATTGTGCTCAATTGGCCATACACAGTGCAAATAGCACTCGCTTCTGTTCTCAGCAAGTGCAGTGTATTGGACGCAAGAGAAACTACTGTTTTTGTCAGTTTCCTAAGGAGAATTGAAGTAGATATGGAGCTTTTGTGTAGGAAGCACAGTTCTTTAGTTCTGAGCAAGCTGACTGTTCTGGCTCTATAGGAAACACAGTAGAGTAGTAGAGTGCTGCTTTCTCAAAAGCAGAGTGTGTTTCTTGTAAGGCGAGCAAGAGTTTAATTCCCTTTCATAAACGGAGTTGAATCACATGCAGTTTCTGGTCCTAGCAGCAAGAGTTGTTTTCTGGTAAGGAGATTCACTATTGTGCTCATTTGGCCATACACAGTGCAAATAGCACTCACGTCTGTTCCCAGCAAATGCAGTGTATTGGACGCAAGAGAAACTTCTATTCCTGTCAGTTTCCTAAGCAGAGTTGAATGAGATATTGCCCTTGTGTGTAGGAAGCACAGTTCTTTAGTTCTGAGCAAGCTGACAGTTCTGGCTATAAAGGAAACACAGTAGACTAGAAGAGTGCTGCTTTCTCTAAAGCAGAGTGTGTTTCTTGTAAGGCGAGCTAGAGTTGATTTCCCTTACATAAACTGAGTTGAATCACAAGCAGTTTCTGGTCCTAGCATCAAAAGTTGTTTTCTTGTCAGGAGATTCACTATTGTGCTCAATTGGCCTTACACAGTGCAAATAGCACTCGCGTCTTATCCCAGCAAATGCAGTGTATTGCACGCAAGAGAAACTACTGTTCTTGTCAGTTTCCTAAGCAGAGTTGAATTAGATATGGCCCTTGTGTGTAGGAAGCACAGTTCTTTAGTTCTGAGCAAGCTGACTGTTCTGGCTATATAGGAAACTCAGTAGAGTAGAAGAGTGCTGCTTTCTCAAAAACAGAGTGTGTTTCTTGTAAGGCAAGCTAGAGTTGAATTCCCTTTCATAAACGGAGTTGAATCACATGCAGTTTCTGGTCCTAGCACCAAGACTTGTTTTCTGGTAAGGAGAGTCACTATTGTGCTCAATTGGCCATACACAGTGCAAATAGCACTCGCTTCTGTTCTCAGCAAGTGCAGTGTATTGGACGCAAGAGAAACTACTGTTTTTGTCAGTTTCCTAAGGAGAGTTGAAGTAGATATGGAGCTTTTGTGTAGGAAGCACAGTTCTTTGGTTCTGAGCAAGCTGACTGTTCTGGCTCTATAGGAAACACAGTAGAGTAGTAGAGTGCTGCTTTCTCAAAAGCAGACTGTGTTTCTTTTAAGGCAAGCTAGAGTTGAATTCCACGGAGTTGAATCACATGCAGTTTCTGGTCCTAGTAGCAAGAGTTGTTTTCTGGTAAGGAGATTCACTATTGTGCTCATTTGGCCATACACAGTGCAAATAGCACTCGCTTCTGTTCTCAGCAAGTGCAGTGTATTGGACGCAAGAGAAAATACTGTTGTTGTCAGTTTCCTAAGCAGAGTTGAATTAGATATGGCCCTTGTGTGTAGGAAGCACAGTTCTTTAGTTCTGAGCAAGCTGACTGTTCTGGCTATATAGGAAACACAGTAGAGTAGAAGAGTGCTGCTTTCTCTAAAGCAGAGTGTGTTTCTTGTAAGGCAAGCTAGAGTTGAATTCCCTTTCATAAACGGAGTTGAATCACATGCAGTTTCTGGTCCTAGCACCGAGTTGTTTTCTGGTAAGGCGAGTCACTATTGTGCTCATTTGGCCATACACAGTGCAAATAGCACTCGTGTCTGTACCCAGCAAGTGCATTGTATTGGACGAAAGAGAAACTACTGTTCTTGTCAGTTTCCTAAGCAGAGTTGAACTAGTTATGGAAAATGTGTGTATGAAGCACAGTTCTTTAGTTCTGAGCAAGCTGACAGTTCTGGCTATATAGGAAACACAGTAGAGTAGAAGAGTGCTGCTTTCTCTAAAGCAGAGTGTGTTTCTTGTAAGGCAAGCTAGAGTTGAATTCCCTTTCATAAACGGAGTTGAATCACATGCAGTTTCTGGTCCTAGCACCGAGTTGTTTTCTGTTAAGGAGAGTCACTATTGTACTCATTTGGCCATACACAGTGCAAATAGCACTCGCGTCTGTATCCAGCAAGTGCATTGTATTGAACGCAAGAAAAACTACTGTTCTTGTCAGTTTCCTAAGCAGAGTTGAACTAGTTATGGCCATTGTGTGTAGGAAGCACAGTTCTTTGGTTCTGAGCAAGCTGACTGTTCTGGCTCTATAGGAAACACAGTAGAGTAGAAGAATGATGCTTTCTCAAAAGCAGAGTGTGTTTCTTGTAAGGCGATCCAGAGTTTAATTCCCTTTCATAAACGGAGTTGAATCACATACAATTTCTGGTCCTAGCAGCAAGAGTTGTTTTCTGGTAACTCTTGCTTCCAGGGCCAGAACTAAAGAACTGTGTGTAGGAAGCACAGTTCTTTAGTTCTGAGCAAGCTGACAGTTCTTTCTATATTAAACACAGTAGAGTAGAAGAGTGCTGCTTTCTCTAAAGCAGAGTGTGTTTCTTGTAAGGCGAGCTAGAGTTGATTTCCCTTTCATAAACGGAGTTGAATCACATGCAGTTTCTGGTCCTAGCATCAAAAGTTGTTTTCTTGTCAGGAGATTCACTATTGTGCTCAATTGGCCTTACACAGTGCAAATAGCACTCACGTCTTATCCCAGCAAATGCAGTGTATTGGACGCAAGAGAAACTACTGTTCTTGTCAGTTTCCTAAGGAGTTGAAATAGATATGGCCCTTGTGTGTAGGAAGCACAGTTCTTTAGTTCTGAGCAAGCTGACTGTTCTGGCTATATAGGAAACACAGTAGAGTAGAAGAGTGCTGCTTTCTCAAAAACAGAGTGTGTTTCTTGTAAGGCAAGCTAGAGTTGAATTCCCTTTCATAAACGGAGTTGAATCACATGCAGTTTCTGGTCCTAGCACCAAGAGTTGTTTTCTGGTAAGGAGAGTCACTATTGTGCTCAATTGGCCATACACAGTGCAAATAGCACTCGCTTCTGTTCTCAGCAAGTGCAGTGTATTGGACGCAAGAGAAACTACTGTTTTTGTCAGTTTCCTAAGGAGAGTTGAAGTAGATATGGAGTTTTGTGTAGGAAGCACAGTTCTTTGGTTCTGAGCAAGCTGACTGTTCTGGCTCTATAGGAAACACAGTAGAGTAGTAGAGTGCTGCTTTCTCAGAAGCAGAGTGTGTTTCTTTTAAGGCAAGCTAGAGTTGAATTCCACGGAGTTGAATCACATGCAGTTTCTGGTCCTAGTAGCAAGAGTTGTTTTCTGGTAAGGAGATTCACTATTGTGCTCATTTGGCCATACACAGTGCAAATAGCACTCGCTTCTGTTCTCAGCAAGTGCAGTGTATTGGACGCAAGAGAAACTACTGTTCTTGTCAGTTTCCTAAGCAGAGTTGAATTAGATATGGCCCTTGTGTGTAGGAAGCACAGTTTTTTAGTTCTGAGCAAGCTGACTGTTCTGGCTATATAGAAAACACAGTAGAGTAGAAGAGTGCTGCTTTCTCTAAAGCAGAGTGTGTTTCTTGTAAGGCAAGCTAGAGTTGAATTCCCTTTCATAAACGGAGTTGAATCACATGCAGTTTCTGGTCCTAGCACCGAGTTGTTTTCTGGTAAGGAGAGTCACTATTGTGCTCAATTGGCCATACACAGTGCAAATAGCACTCGCTTCTGTTCTCAGCAAGTGCAGTGTATTGGACGCAAGAGAAACTACTGTTCTTGTCAGTTTCCTAAGCAGAGTTGAAATAGATATAGCCCTTGTGTGTAGGAAGCACAGTTCTTTAGTTCTGAGCAAGCTGACTGTTCTGGCTATATAGGAAACACAGTAGAGTAGAAGAGTGCTGCTTTCTCTAAAGCAGAGTGTGTTTCTTGTAAGGCAAGCTAGAGTTGAATTCCCTTTCATAAACGGAGTTGAATCACATGCAGTTTCTGGTCCTTGAACCGAGTTGTTTTCTGGTAAGGCGAGTCACTATTGTGCTCATTTGGCCATACACAGTGCAAATAGCCCTCACGTCAGTTCCCAGCAAATGCAGGTATTGGACGGAAGAGAAACTTCTGTTCTTGTCAGTTTCCTAAGTAGAGTTGAATGAGATATTGCCCTTGTGTGTAGGAAGCACAGTTCTTTAGTTCTGAGCAAGCTGACATTTCTAGCTATATAGGAAACACACTAGTGTAGAAGAGTGCTGCTTTCTCTAAAGCAGAGTGTGTTTCTTGTAAGGCGAGCTAGAGTTGATTTCCCTTTCATAAACGGAGTTGAATCACATGCAGATTCTGGTGCTAGCAACAAAAGTTGTTTTCTGGTAAGGAGAGTCACTATTGTGCTTATCCAGTGCAAATAGAGCTAGAGTTGAATTCCCTTTCATAAACGGAGTTGAATCACATGCAGTTTCTGGTCCTAGCAGCAAGAGTTGTTTTCCGGTAAGGAGAGTCACTATTGTGCTCAATTGGCCATAACCAGTGCAAATAGCACTCGCTTCTGTTCTCAGAAATTGCAGTGTATTGGACGCAAGAGAAACTACTGTTTTGTCAGTTTCCTAAGGAGAGTTGAAGTAGATATGGAGCTTTTGTGTAGGAAGCACAGTTCTTTGGTTCTGAGCATGCTGACTGTTCTGGCTCTATAGGAAACACAGTAGAGTAGTAGAGTGCTGCTTTCTCAAAAGCAGAGTGTGTTCCTTTAAGGCAAGCTAGAGTTTAATTCCACGGAGTTGAATCACATGCAGTTTCTGGTCCTAGTAGCAAGAGTTGTTTTCTGGTAAGGAGATTCACTATTGTGCTCATTTGGCCATACACAGTGCAAATAGCACTCGCTTCTGTTCTCAGCAAGTGCAGTGTATTGGACACAAGAGAAACTACTGTTCTTGTCAGTTTCCTAAGGAGAGTTGAAGTAGATATGGCCCTAGTGTGTAGGAAGCACAGTTCTTTAGTTCTGAGCAAGCTGACTGTTCTGGCTATATAGGAAACACAGTAGAGTAGAAGAGTGCTGCTTTCTCAAAAGCAGAGTGTGTTTCTTGTAAGGCAAGCTAGAGTTGAATTCCCTTTCATAAACGGAGTTGAATCACATGCAGTTTCTGGTCCTAGCACCAAGAGTTGTTTTCTGGTAAGGAGAGACACTATTGTGCTCAATTGGCCATACACAGTGCACATAGCACTCGCTTCTGTTCTCAGCAAGTGCAGTGTTTTGGACGCAAGAGAAAGTACTGTTTTTGTCAGTTGCCTAAGGAGAGTTGAAGTAGATATGGAGCTTTTGTGTAGGAAGCACAGTTCTTTAGTTCTGAGCAAGCTGACTGTTTTGGCTCTATAGGAAACACAGTAGAGTAGTAGAGTGCTGCTTTCTCAAAAGCAGAGTGTGTTTCTTGTAAGGCGAGCAAGAGTTTAATTCCCTTTCATAAACGGAGTTGAATCACATGCAGTTTCTGGTCCTAGCAGCAAGAGTTTTTTTCTGGTAAGGAGATTCACTATTGTGCTCATTTGTCCATACACAGTGCAAATAGCACTCACGTCTGTTCCCAGCAAATGCAGTGTATTGGACGCAAGAGAAACTTCTATTCTCGTCAGTTTCCTAAGCAGAGTTGAATGAGATATTGCCCTGGTGTGTAGGAAGCACAGTTCTTTAGTTCTGAGCAAGCTGACAGTTCTGGCTATATAGGAAACACAGTAGAGTAGAAGAGTGCTGCTTTCTCTAAAGCAGAGTGTGTTTCTTGTAAGGCGAGCTAGAGTTGATTTCCCTTTCATAAACGGAGTTGAATCACATGCAGTTTCTTGTCCTAGCAGCAAAAGTTGTTTTCTGGTAAGGAGATTCACTATTGTGCTCAATTGGTCTTACACAGTGCAAAAGCACTCACGTCTTATCCCAGCAAATGCAGTGTATTGGACGCAAGAAAAACTACTGTTCTTGTCAGTTTCCTAAGCAGAGTTGAATTAGATATGGCCCTTGTGTGTAGGAAGCACAGTTCTTTAGTTCTGAGCAAGCTGACAGTTCTGGCTATGTAGGAAACACAGTAGAGTACAAGAGTGCTGCTTTCTCTAAAGCAGAGTGTGTTTCTTGTAAGGCAAGCTAGAGTTGAATTCCCTTTCATAAACGGAGTTGAATCACATGCAGTTTCTGGTCCTAGCACCAAGAGTTGTTTTCTGGTAAGGAGAGACACTATTGTGCTCAATTGGCCATACACAGTGCACATAGCACTCGCTTCTGTTCTCAGCAAGTGCAGTGTATTGGACGCAAGAGAAAGTACTGTTTTTGTCAGTTGCCTAAGGAGTGTTGAAGTAGATATGGAGCTTTTGTGTAGGAAGCACAGTTCTTTAGTTCTGAGCAAGCTGACTGTTTTGGCTCTATAGAAAACACAGTAGAGTAGTAGAGTGCTGCTTTCTCAAAAGCAGAGTGTGTTTCTTGTAAGGCGAGCAAGAGTTTAATTCCGTTCCATAAACGGAGTTGAATCACATGCAGTTTCTGGTCCTAGCAGCAAGAGTTTTTTTCTGGTAAGGAGATTCACTATTGTGCTCATTTGGCCATACACAGTGCAAATAGCACTCACGTCTGTTCCCAGCAAATGCAGTGTATTGGACGCAAGAGAAACTTCTATTCTCGTCAGTTTCCTAAGCAGAGTTGAATGAGATATTGCCCTGGTGTGTAGGAAGCACAGTTCTTTAGTTCTGAGCAAGCTGACAGTTCTGGCTATATAGGAAACACAGTAGAGTAGAAGAGTGCTGCTTTCTCTAAAGCAGAGTGTGTTTCTTGTAAGGCGAGCTAGAGTTGATTTCCCTTTCATAAACGGAGTTGAATCACATGCAGTTTCTGGTCCTAGCAGCAAAAGTTGTTTTCTGGTAAGGAGATTCACTATTGTGCTCAATTGGCCTTACACAGTGCAAATAGCACTCACGTCTTATCCCAGCAAATGCAGTGTATTGGACGCAAGAAAAACTACTGTTCTTGTCAGTTTCCTAAGCAGAGTTGAATTAGATATGGCCCTTGTGTGTAGGAAGCACAGTTCTTTAGTTCTGAGCAAGCTGACTGTTCTGGCTCTATAGGAAACACAGTAGAGTAGTAGAGTGCTGCTTTCTCAAAAGCAGAGTGTGTTCCTCTAAGGCAAGCTAGAGTTTAATTCCACGGAGTTGAATCACATGCAGTTTCTGGTCCTAGCAGCAAAAGTTGTTTTCTGGTAAGGAGATTCACTATTGTGCTCAATTGGCCTTACACAGTGCAAATAGCACTCGCGTCTTATCCCAGCAAATGCAGTGTATTGGACGCAAGAGAAACTACTCTTCTTGTCAGTTTCCTAAGCGGAGTGTAACTAGTTATGGCCATTGTGTGTAGGAAGCACAGTTCTTTGGTTTTGAGCAAGCTGACTGTTCTGGCTCTATAGGAAACACAGTAGAGTAGTAGAGTGCTGCTTTCTCAAAAGCAGAGTGTGTTCCTCTAAGGCAAGCTAGAGTTGAATTCCACGGAGTTGAATCACATGCAGTTTCTGGTCCTAGTAGCAAGAGTTGTTTTCTGGTAAGGAGATTCACTATTGTGCTCATTTGGCCATACACAGTGCAAATAGCACTCGCTTCTGTTCTCAGCAAGTGCAGTGTATTGGACGCAAGAGAAACTACTGTTCTTGTCAGTTTCCTAAGCAGAGTTGAATTAGATATGGCCCTAGTGTGTAGGAAGCACAGTTCTTTAGTTCTGAGCAAGCTGACTGTTCTGGCTATATAGGAAACACAGTAGAGTAGAAGAGTGCTGCTTTCTCTAAAGCAGAGTGTGTTTCTTGTAAGGCAAGCTAGAGTTGAATTCCCTTTCATAAACGGAGTTGAATCACATGCAGTTTCTGGTCCTAGCACCAAGAGTTGTTTTCTGGTAAGGAGAGTCACTATTGTGCTCAATTGGCCATACACAGTGCAAATAGCACTCGCTTCTGTTCTCAGCAAGTGCAGTGTATTGGACGCAAGAGAAACTACTGTTTTTGTCAGTTGCCTAAGGAGAGTTGAAGTAGATATGGAGCTTTTGTGTAGGAAGCACAGTTCTTTAGTTCTGAGCAAGCTGACTGTTTTGGCTCTATAGAAAACACAGTAGAGTAGTAGAGTGCTGCTTTCTCAAAAGCAGAGTGTGTTTCTTGTAAGGCGAGCAAGAGTTTAATTCCGTTCCATAAACGGAGTTGAATCACATGCAGTTTCTGGTCCTAGCAGCAAGAGTTTTTTTCTGGTAAGGAGATTCACTATTGTGCTCATTTGGCCATACACAGTGCAAATAGCACTCACGTCTGTTCCCAGCAAATGCAGTGTATTGGACGCAAGAGAAACTTCTATTCTCGTCAGTTTCCTAAGCAGAGTTGAATGAGATATTGCCCTGGTGTGTAGGAAGCACAGTTCTTTAGTTCTGAGCAAGCTGACAGTTCTGGCTATATAGGAAACACAGTAGAGTAGAAGAGTGCTGCTTTCTCTAAAGCAGAGTGTGTTTCTTGTAAGGCGAGATAGAGTTGATTTCCCTTTCATAAACGGAGTTGAATCACATGCAGTTTCTGGTCCTAGCAGCAAAAGTTGTTTTCTGGTAAGGAGATTCACTATTGTGCTCAATTGGCCTTACACAGTGCAAATAGCACTCACGTCTTATCCCAGCAAATGCAGTGTATTGGACGCAAGAAAAACTACTGTTCTTGTCAGTTTCCTAAGCAGAGTTGAATTAGATATGGCCCTTGTGTGTAGGAAGCACAGTTCTTTAGTTCTGAGCAAGCTGACTGTTCTGGCTCTATAGGAAACACAGTAGAGTAGTAGAGTGCTGCTTTCTCAAAAGCAGAGTGTGTTCCTCTAAGGCAAGCTAGAGTTTAATTCCACGGAGTTGAATCACATGCAGTTTCTGGTCCTAGCAGCAAAAGTTGTTTTCTGGTAAGGAGATTCACTATTGTGCTCAATTGGCCTTACACAGTGCAAATAGCACTCGCGTCTTATCCCAGCAAATGCAGTGTATTGGACGCAAGAGAAACTACTCTTCTTGTCAGTTTCCTAAGCGGAGTGTAACTAGTTATGGCCATTGTGTGTAGGAAGCACAGTTCTTTGGTTTTGAGCAAGCTGACTGTTCTGGCTCTATAGGAAACACAGTAGAGTAGTAGAGTGCTGCTTTCTCAAAAGCAGAGTGTGTTCCTCTAAGGCAAGCTAGAGTTGAATTCCACGGAGTTGAATCACATGCAGTTTCTGGTCCTAGTAGCAAGAGTTGTTTTCTGGTAAGGAGATTCACTATTGTGCTCATTTGGCCATACACAGTGCAAATAGCACTCGCTTCTGTTCTCAGCAAGTGCAGTGTATTGGACGCAAGAGAAACTACTGTTCTTGTCAGTTTCCTAAGCAGAGTTGAATTAGATATGGCCCTAGTGTGTAGGAAGCACAGTTCTTTAGTTCTGAGCAAGCTGACTGTTCTGGCTATATAGGAAACACAGTAGAGTAGAAGAGTGCTGCTTTCTCTAAAGCAGAGTGTGTTTCTTGTAAGGCAAGCTAGAGTTGAATTCCCTTTCATAAACGGAGTTGAATCACATGCAGTTTCTGGTCCTAGCACCAAGAGTTGTTTTCTGGTAAGGAGAGTCACTATTGTGCTCAATTGGCCATACACAGTGCAAATAGCACTCGCTTCTGTTCTCAGCAAGTGCAGTGTATTGGACGCAAGAGAAACTACTGTTTTTGTCAGTTTCCTAAGGAGAGTTGAAGTAGATCTGGAGCTTTTGTGTAGGAAGCACAGTTCTTTAGTTCTGAGCAACTGACTGTTCTGGCTCTATAGGAAACACAGTAGAGTAGAAGAGTGCTGCTTTCTCAAAAGCAGAGTGTGTTAATTGTAAGGCGAGCCAGAGTTTAATTCACTTTCATAAAGGGAGTTGAATCACAAGCAGTTTGTGGTCCTAGCAGCAAGAGTTGTTTTCTGGTAAGGAGATTCACTATTGTGCTCATTTGGCCATACCCAGTGCAAATAGCACTCGCGTCTGTTCCCAGCAAAAGCAGTGTATTGGACGCAAGAGAAACTACTGTTCTTGTCAGTTTCCTAAGCAGAGTTGAATTAGGTATGGCCCTTGTGTGTATGAAGCACAGTTCTTTAGTTCTGAGCAAATTGACAGTTCTGGCTATATAGGAAACACACTAGTGCAGAAGAGTGCTGCTTTCTCTAAAGCAGAGTGTGTTTCTTATAAGGCGAGCTAGAGTTGATTTCCCTTTCATAAACGGTGTTGAATCACATGCAGATTCTGGTCCTAGCAACAAAAGTTGTTTTCTGGTAAGGAGAGTCACTATTGTGCTTATCCAGTGCAAATAGAGCTAGAGTTGAATTCCCTTTCATAAACGGAGTTGAATCACATGCAGTTTCTCGTCCTAGCAGCAAGAGTTGTTTTCCAGTAAGGAGAGTCACTATTGTGCTCAATTGGCCATACCCAGTACAAATAGCACTCGCTTCTGTTCTCAGCAAGTGCAGTGTATTGGACGCAAGAGAAACTACTGTTTTTGTCAGTTTCCTAAGGAGAGTTGAAGTAGATATAGAGCTTTTGTGTAGGAAGCACAGTTCTTTGGTTCTGAGCAAGCTGACTGTTCTGGCTCTATAGGAAACACAGTAGAGTAATAGAGTGCTGCATTCTCAAAAGAATAGTGTGTTCCTCTAAGGCAAGCTAGAGTTGAATTCCACGGAGTTGAATCACATGCAGTTTCTGGTCCTAGTAGCAAGAGTTGTTTTCTGGTAAGGAGATTCACTATTGTGCTCATTTGGCCATACACAGTGCAAATAGCACTCGCTTCTGTTCTCAGCAAGTGCAGTGTATTGGACGCAAGAGAAACTACTGTTCTTGTCAGTTTCCTAAGCAGAGTTGAATTAGATATGGCCCTAGTGTGTAGGAAGCACAGTTCTTTAGTTCTGAGCAAGCTGACTGTTCTGGCTATATAGGAAACACAGTAGAGTAGAAGAGTGCTGCTTTCTCAAAAGCAGAGTGTGTTTCTTGTAAGGCAAGCTAGAGTTGAATGCCCTTTCATAAACGGAGTTGAATCACATGCAGTTTCTGGTCCTAGCACCAAGAGTTGCTTTCTGGTAAGGAGAGTCACTATTGTGCTCAATTGGCCATACACAGTGCAAATAGCACTCGCTTCTGTTCTCAGCAAGTGCAGTGTATTGGACGCAAGAGAAACTACTGTTTTTGTCAGTTTCCTAAGGAGAGTTGAAGTAGATATGGAGCTTTTGTGTAGGAAGCACAGTTCTTTGGTTCTGAGCAAGCTGACTGTTCTGGCTCTATAGGAAACACAGTAGAGTAGTAGAGTGCTGCTGTCTCAAAAGCAGAGTGTGTTTCTTTTATGGCAAGCTAGAGTTGAATTCCACGGAGTTGAATCACATGCAGTTTCTGGTCCTAGTAGCAAGAGTTGTTTTCTGGTAAGGAGATTCACTATTGTGCTCATTTGGCCATACACACTGCAAATAGCACTGGCTTCTGTTCTCAGCAAGTGCAGTGTATTGGACGCAAGAGAAACTACTGTTCTTGTCAGTTTCCTAAGCAGAGTTGAATTAGATATGGCCCTTGTGTGTAGGAAGCACAGTTCTTTAGTTCTGAGCAAGCTGACTGTTCTGGCTATATAGGAAACACTGTAGAGTAGAAGAGTGCTGCTTTCTCTAAAACAGAGTGTGTTTCTTGTAAGGCAAGCTAGAGTTGAATTCCCTTTCATAAACGGAGTTGAATCACATGCAGTTTCTGGTCCTAGCACCGAGTTGTTTTCTGGTAAGGCGAGTCACTATTGTGCTCATTTGGCCATACACAGTGCAAATACCACTCGTGTCTGTACCCAGCAAGTGCATTGTATTGGACGAAAGAGAAACTACTGTTCTTGTCAGTTTCCTAAGCAGAGTTGAACTAGTTATGGAAAATGTGTGTAGGAAGCACAGTTCTTTAGTTCTGAGCAAGCTGACAGTTCTGGCTATATAGGAAACACAGTAGAGTAGAAGAGTGCTGCTTTCTCTAAAGCAGAGTGTGTTTCTTGTAAGGCGAGCTAGAGTTGATTTCCCTTTCATAAACGGAGTTGAATCACATATAGTTTCTGGTCCTAGCAGCAAAAGATGTTTTCTGGTAAGGAGATTTACTATTGTGCTCAATTGGCCTTACACAGTGCAAATAGCCCTCGCGTATTATCCCAGCAAATGCAGTGTATTGGACGCAAGAGAAACTACTGTTCTTGTCAGTTTCCTAAGCAGAGTTGAATTAGATACGGCCCTTGTGTGTAGGAAGCACAGTTCTTTAGTTCTGAGTAAGCTGACTGTTCTAGCTACATAGGAAACACAGTAGAGTAGAAGAGTGCTGCTTTCTCAAAAGCAGAGTGTGTTTCTTGTAAGGCAAGCTAGAGTTGAATTCCCTTTCATAAACGGAGTTGAATCACATGCAGTTTCTGGTCCTAGCACCAAGAGTTGTTTTCTGGTAAGGAGAGTCACTATTGTGCTCAATTGGCCATACACAGTGCAAATAGCACTCGCTTCTGTTCCCAGCAAGTGCAGTGTATTGGACGCAAGAGAAACTACTGTTTTTGTCAGTTTCCTTAGGAGAGTTGAAGTAGATATGGAGCTTTTGTGTAGGAAGCACAGTTCTTTGGTTCTGAGCAAGCTGACTGTTCTGGCTATATAGGAAACACAGTAGAGTAGAAGAGTGCTGCTTTCTCAAAAGCAGAGTGTGTTTCTTTTAAGGCAAGCTAGAGTTGAATTCCACGGAGTTGAATCACATGCAGTTTGTGGTCCTAGTAGCAAAAGTTGTTTTCTGGTAAGGAGATTCACTATTGTGCTCATTTGGCGATACACAGTGCAAATAGCACTCGCGTCTGTTCCCAGCAAGTGCTTTGTATTGGACACAAGAGAAACTACTCTTCTTGTCAGTTTCCTAAGCGGAGTGTAACTAGTTATGGCCATTGTGTGTAGGAAGCACACTTCTTTGGTTCTGAGCAAGCTGACTGTTCTGGCTCTATAGGAAACAGAGAAGAATAGAAGAGTGCTGCTTTCTCAAAAGCAGAGTGTGTTAATTGTAAGGCGAGCCAGAGTTTAATTCACTTTCATAAAGGGAGTTGAATCACAAGCAGTTTGTGGTCCTAGCAGCAAGAGTTGTTTTCTGGTAAGGAGATTCACTATTGTGCTCATTTGGCCATACACAGTGCAAATAGCACTCGCGTCTGTTCCCAGCAAATGCAGTGTATTGGACGCAAGAGAAACTACTGTCTTGTCAGTTTCCTAAGCAGAGTTGAATTAGATATGGCCCTTGTGTGTATGAAGCACAGTTCTTTAGTTCTGAGCAAGCTGACATTTCTGGCTATATAGGAAACACACTAATGTAGAAGAGTGCTGCTTTCTCTAAAGCAGAGTATGTTTCTTGTAAGGCGAGCTAGAGTTGATTTCCCTTTCATAAACGGAGTTGAATCACATGCAGATTCTGGTCCTAGCAACAAAAGTTGTTTTCTGGTAAGGAGAGTCACTATTGTGCTTATCCAGTGCAAATAGAGCTACAGTTGAATTCCCTTTCATAAACGGAGTTGAATCACATGCAGTTTCTGGTCCTAGCACCAAGAGTTGTTTTCTGGTAAGGAGAGTCACTATTGTGCTCAATTGGCCATACACAGTGCAAATAGCACTCGCTTCTGTTCTCAACAAGTGCAGTGTATTGGACGCAAGAGAAACTAATGTTCTTGTCAGTTTCCTAAGGAGAGTTGAAGTAGATCTGGAGCTTTTGTGTTGGAAGCACAGTTCTTTAGTTCTGAGCAAGCTGACTGTTCTGGCTCTATATGAAACAGAGTAGAGTAGAAGAGTGCTGCTTTCTCAAAAGCAGAGTGTGTTAATTGTAAGGCGAGCCAGAGTTTAATTCACTTTCATAAAGGGAGTTGAATCACAAGCAGTTTGTGGTCCTAGCAGCAAGAGTTGTTTTCTGGTAAGGAGATTCACTATTGTGCTCATTTGGCCATACACAGTGCAAATAGCACTCGCGTCTGTTCCCAGCAAATGCAGTGTATTGGACGCAAGAGAAACTACTGTTCTTGTCAGTTTCCTAAGCAGAGTTGAATTAGATATGGCCCTTGTGTGTATGAAGCACAGTTCTTTAGTTCTGAGCAAGCTGACAGCTCTGGATATATAGGAAACACACTAGTGTAGAAGAGTGCTGCTTTCTCTAAAGCAGAGTGTGTTTCTTGTAATGCGAGCTAGAGTTGATTTCCCTTTCATAAACGGAGTTGAATCACATGCAGATTCTGGTCCTAGCAACAAAAGATGTTTTCTGGTAAGGAGAGTCACTATTGTGCTTATCCAGTGCAAATAGAGCTAGAGTTGAATTCCCTTTCATAAACGGAGTTGAATCACATGCAGTTTCTGGTCCTAGCAGCAAGAGTTGTTTTCCGGTAAGGAGAGTCACTATTGTGCTCAATTGGCCATACCCAGTACAAATAGCACTCGCGTCTTAATCCAGCAAATGCAGTGTATTGGACGCAAGAGAAACTACTGTTCTTGTCAGTTTCCTAAGCAGAGTTGAATTACATATGGCCCTTGTGTGTAGGAAGCACAGTTCTTTAGTTCTGAGCAAGCTGACTGTTCTGGCTATATAGGAAACACAGTAGAGTAGAAGAGTGCTGCTTTCTCAAAAGCAGAGTGTGTTTCTTGTAAGGCAAGCTAGAGTTGAATTCCCTTTCATAAACGGAGTTGAATCACATGCAGTTTCTGGTTCTAGCACCAAGAGTTGTTTTCTGGTAAGGAGAGTCACTATTGTGCTCATTTGGCCATACACAGTGCAAATAGCACTCGCGTCTATACCCAGCAAGTGCATTGTATTGGACACAAGAGAAACTACTGTTCTTGTCAGTTTCCTATGCAGAGTTGAACTAGTTTTGGCCATTGTGTGTAGGAAGCACAGTTCTTTGGTTATGAGCAAGCTGACTGTTCTGGCTCTATAGGAAACAGAGTAGAGTAGAAGAGTGCTGCTTTCTCAAAAGCAGAGTGTGTTTCTTGTAAGGCGAGCCAGAGTTTAATTCCCTTTCATAAACGGAGTTGAATCACATGCAATTTCTGGTCCTAGCAGCAAGAGTTGTTTTCTGGTAAGGAGATTCACTATTGTGCTCAATTGGCCATACACATTGCAAATAGCACTCGCGTCTGTTCCCAGCAAATTGGACGCAAGAGAAACTACTGTTCTTGTCAGTTTCCTAAGCAGAGTTGAATTAGATATGGCCCTTGTGTGTAGGAGGCACAGTTCTTTAGTTCTGAGCAAGCTGACTGTTCTGGCTCTATAGGAAACACAGTAGAGTAGAAGAGTGCTGCTTTCTCAAAAGCAGAGTGTGTTTCTTGTAAGGCGAGCCACAGTTTAATTCCCTTTCATAAACGGAGTTGAATCACATGCAATTTCTGGTCCTAGCAGCAAGAGTTGTTTTCTGGTAAGGAGATTCACTATTGTGCTCAATTGGCCATACACATTGCAAATAGCACTCGCGTCTGTTCCCAGCAAATGCAGTGTATTGGACGCAAGAGAAACTACTGTTCTTGTCAGTTTCCTAAGCAGAGTTGAATTAGATATGGCCCTTGTGTGTAGGAAGCACAGTTCTTTAGTTCTGAGCAAGCTGACAGTTCTGGCTATATAGGAAACACAGGAGAGTAGAAGAGTGCTGCTTTCTCTAAAGCAGAGTGTGTTTCTTGTAAGGCGAGCTAGAGTTGATTTCCCTTTCATAAACGGAGTTGAATCACATGCAGCTTCTGGTCTTAGCAGCAAAAGTTGTTTTCTGGTAAGGAGATTCACTATTGTGCTCAATTGGCCATACACATTGCAAATAGCACTCGCGTCTGTTCCCAGCAAATGCAGTGTATTGGACGCAAGAGAAACTATTGTTCTTGTCAGTTTCCTAAGCAGAGTTGAATTAGATATGGCCCTTGTGTGTAGGAAGCACAGTTCTTTAGTTCTGAGCAAGCTGACAGTTCTGGCTATATAGGAAACACAGTAGAGTAGAAGAGTGCTGCTTTCTCTAAAGCAGAGTGTGTTTCTTGTAAGGTGAGCTAGAGTTGATTTCCCTTTCATAAACGGTGTTGAATCACATGCAGTTTCTGGTCCTAGCAGCAAAAGTTGTTTTCTGGTGAGGAGAGTCACTATTGTGCTCATTTGGCCATACACAGTGCAAAGAGCACTCGCGTCTGTACCCAGCAAGTGCATTGGATTGGACGCAAGAGAAACTACTGTTCTTGTCAGTTTCCTAAGCAGAGTTGAACTAGTTATGGCCATTGTGTGTAGGAAGCACAGTTCTTTGGTTCTGAGCAAGCTGACTGTTCTGGCTCTATAGGAAACACAGTAGAGTAGAAGAGTGCTGCTTTCTCAAAAGCAGAGTGTGTTTCTTGTAAGGCGAGCCACAGTTTAATTCCCTTTCATAAACGGAGTTGAATCACATGCAATTTCTGGTCCTAGCAGCAAGAGTTTTTTTCTGGTAAGGAGATTCACTATTGTGCTCATTTGGCCATACACAGTGCAAATAGCACTCACGTCTGTTCCCAGCAAATGCAGTGTATTGGACGCAAGAGAAACTTCTATTCTCGTCAGTTTCCTAAGCAGAGTTGAATGAGATATTGCCCTGGTGTGTAGGAAGCACAGTTCTTTAGTTCTGAGCAAGCTGACAGTTCTGGCTATATAGGAAACACAGTAGAGTAGAAGAGTGCTGCTTTCTCTAAAGCAGAGTGTGTTTCTTGTAAGGCGAGCTAGAGTTGATTTCCCTTTCATAAACGGAGTTGAATCACATGCAGTTTCTGGTCCTAGCAGCAAAAGTTGTTTTCTGGTAAGGAGATTCACTATTGTGCTCAATTGGCCTTACACAGTGCAAATAGCACTCACGTCTTATCCCAGCAAATGCAGTGTATTGGACGCAAGAAAAACTACTGTTCTTGTCAGTTTCCTAAGCAGAGTTGAATTAGATATGGCCCTTGTGTGTAGGAAGCACAGTTCTTTAGTTCTGAGCAAGCTGACTGTTCTGGCTCTATAGGAAACACAGTAGAGTAGTAGAGTGCTGCTTTCTCAAAAGCAGAGTGTGTTCCTCTAAGGCAAGCTAGAGTTTAATTCCACGGAGTTGAATCACATGCAGTTTCTGGTCCTAGCAGCAAAAGTTGTTTTCTGGTAAGGAGATTCACTATTGTGCTCAATTGGCCTTACACAGTGCAAATAGCACTCGCGTCTTATCCCAGCAAATGCAGTGTATTGGACGCAAGAGAAACTACTCTTCTTGTCAGTTTCCTAAGCGGAGTGTAACTAGTTATGGCCATTGTGTGTAGGAAGCACAGTTCTTTGGTTTTGAGCAAGCTGACTGTTCTGGCTCTATAGGAAACACAGTAGAGTAGTAGAGTGCTGCTTTCTCAAAAGCAGAGTGTGTTCCTCTAAGGCAAGCTAGAGTTGAATTCCACGGAGTTGAATCACATGCAGTTTCTGGTCCTAGTAGCAAGAGTTGTTTTCTGGTAAGGAGATTCACTATTGTGCTCATTTGGCCATACACAGTGCAAATAGCACTCGCTTCTGTTCTCAGCAAGTGCAGTGTATTGGACGCAAGAGAAACTACTGTTCTTGTCAGTTTCCTAAGCAGAGTTGAATTAGATATGGCCCTAGTGTGTAGGAAGCACAGTTCTTTAGTTCTGAGCAAGCTGACTGTTCTGGCTATATAGGAAACACAGTAGAGTAGAAGAGTGCTGCTTTCTCTAAAGCAGAGTGTGTTTCTTGTAAGGCAAGCTAGAGTTGAATTCCCTTTCATAAACGGAGTTGAATCACATGCAGTTTCTGGTCCTAGCACCAAGAGTTGTTTTCTGGTAAGGAGAGTCACTATTGTGCTCAATTGGCCATACACAGTGCAAATAGCACTCGCTTCTGTTCTCAGCAAGTGCAGTGTATTGGACGCAAGAGAAACTACTGTTTTTGTCAGTTTCCTAAGGAGAGTTGAAGTAGATCTGGAGCTTTTGTGTAGGAAGCACAGTTCTTTAGTTCTGAGCAACTGACTGTTCTGGCGCTATAGGAAACACAGTAGAGTAGAAGAGTGCTGCTTTCTCAAAAGCAGAGTGTGTTAATTGTAAGGCGAGCCAGAGTTTAATTCACTTTCATAAAGGGAGTTGAATCACAAGCAGTTTGTGGTCCTAGCAGCAAGAGTTGTTTTCTGGTAAGGAGATTCACTATTGTGCTCATTTGGCCATACCCAGTGCAAATAGCACTCGCGTCTGTTCCCAGCAAAAGCAGTGTATTGGACGCAAGAGAAACTACTGTTCTTGTCAGTTTCCTAAGCAGAGTTGAATTAGGTATGGCCCTTGTGTGTATGAAGCACAGTTCTTTAGTTCTGAGCAAATTGACAGTTCTGGCTATATAGGAAACACACTAGTGCAGAAGAGTGCTGCTTTCTCTAAAGCAGAGTGTGTTTCTTATAAGGCGAGCTAGAGTTGATTTCCCTTTCATAAACGGTGTTGAATCACATGCAGATTCTGGTCCTAGCAACAAAAGTTGTTTTCTGGTAAGGAGAGTCACTATTGTGCTTATCCAGTGCAAATAGAGCTAGAGTTGAATTCCCTTTCATAAACGGAGTTGAATCACATGCAGTTTCTCGTCCTAGCAGCAAGAGTTGTTTTCCAGTAAGGAGAGTCACTATTGTGCTCAATTGGCCATACCCAGTACAAATAGCACTCGCTTCTGTTCTCAGCAAGTGCAGTGTATTGGACGCAAGAGAAACTACTGTTTTTGTCAGTTTCCTAAGGAGAGTTGAAGTAGATATAGAGCTTTTGTGTAGGAAGCACAGTTCTTTGGTTCTGAGCAAGCTGACTGTTCTGGCTCTATAGGAAACACAGTAGAGTAATAGAGTGCTGCATTCTCAAAAGAATAGTGTGTTCCTCTAAGGCAAGCTAGAGTTGAATTCCACGGAGTTGAATCACATGCAGTTTCTGGTCCTAGTAGCAAGAGTTGTTTTCTGGTAAGGAGATTCACTATTGTGCTCATTTGGCCATACACAGTGCAAATAGCACTCGCTTCTGTTCTCAGCAAGTGCAGTGTATTGGACGCAAGAGAAACTACTGTTCTTGTCAGTTTCCTAAGCAGAGTTGAATTAGATATGGCCCTAGTGTGTAGGAAGCACAGTTCTTTAGTTCTGAGCAAGCTGACTGTTCTGGCTATATAGGAAACACAGTAGAGTAGAAGAGTGCTGCTTTCTCAAAAGCAGAGTGTGTTTCTTGTAAGGCAAGCTAGAGTTGAATGCCCTTTCATAAACGGAGTTGAATCACATGCAGTTTCTGGTCCTAGCACCAAGAGTTGCTTTCTGGTAAGGAGAGTCACTATTGTGCTCAATTGGCCATACACAGTGCAAATAGCACTCGCTTCTGTTCTCAGCAAGTGCAGTGTATTGGACGCAAGAGAAACTACTGTTTTTGACAGTTTCCTAAGGAGAGTTGAAGTAGATATGGAGCTTTTGTGTAGGAAGCACAGTTCTTTGGTTCTGAGCAAGCTGACTGTTCTGGCTCTATAGGAAACACAGTAGAGTAGTAGAGTGCTGCTGTCTCAAAAGCAGAGTGTGTTTCTTTTATGGCAAGCTAGAGTTGAATTCCACGGAGTTGAATCACATGCAGTTTCTGGTCCTAGTAGCAAGAGTTGTTTTCTGGTAAGGAGATTCACTATTGTGCTCATTTGGCGATACACACTGCAAATAGCACTGGCTTCTGTTCTCAGCAAGTGCAGTGTATTGGACGCAAGAGAAACTACTGTTCTTGTCAGTTTCCTAAGCAGAGTTGAATTAGATATGGCCCTTGTGTGTAGGAAGCACAGTTCTTTAGTTCTGAGCAAGCTGACTGTTCTGGCTATATAGGAAACACTGTAGAGTAGAAGAGTGCTGCTTTCTCTAAAGCAGAGTGTGTTTCTTGTAAGGCAAGCTAGAGTTGAATTCCCTTTCATAAACGGAGTTGAATCACATGCAGTTTCTGGTCCTAGCACCGAGTTGTTTTCTGGTAAGGCGAGTCACTATTGTGCTCATTTGGCCATACACAGTGCAAAAACCACTCGTGTCTGTACCCAGCAAGTGCATTGTATTGGACGAAAGAGAAACTACTGTTCTTGTCAGTTTCCTAAGCAGAGTTGAACTAGTTATGGAAAATGTGTGTAGGAAGCACAGTTCTTTAGTTCTGAGCAAGCTGACAGTTCTGGCTATATAGGAAACACAGTAGAGTAGAAGAGTGCTGCTTTCTCTAAAGCAGAGTGTGTTTCTTGTAAGGCGAGCTAGAGTTGATTTCCCTTTCATAAACGGAGTTGAATCACATACAGTTTCTGGTCCTAGCAGCAAAAGATGTTTTCTGGTAAGGAGATTTACTATTGTGCTCAATTGGCCTTACACAGTGCAAATAGCCCTCGCGTATTATCCCAGCAAATGCAGTGTATTGGACGCAAGAGAAACTACTGTTCTTGTCAGTTTCCTAAGCAGAGTTGAATTAGATACGGCCCTTGTGTGTAGGAAGCACAGTTCTTTAGTTCTGAGTAAGCTGACTGTTCTAGCTACATAGGAAACACAGTAGAGTAGAAGAGTGCTGCTTTCTCAAAAGCAGAGTGTGTTTCTTGTAAGGCAAGCTAGAGTTGAATTCCCTTTCATAAACGGAGTTGAATCACATGCAGTTTCTGGTCCTAGCACCAAGAGTTGTTTTCTGGTAAGGAGAGTCACTATTGTGCTCAATTGGCCATACACAGTGCAAATAGCACTCGCTTCTGTTCCCAGCAAGTGCAGTGTATTGGACGCAAGAGAAACTACTGTTTTTGTCAGTTTCCTAAGGAGAGTTGAAGTAGATATGGAGCTTTTGTGTAGGAAGCACAGTTCTTTGGTTCTGAGCAAGCTGACTGTTCTGGCTATATAGGAAACACAGTAGAGTAGAAGAGTGCTGCTTTCTCAAAAGCAGAGTGTGTTTCTTTTAAGGCAAGCTAGAGTTGAATTCCACGGAGTTGAATCACATGCAGTTTGTGGTCCTAGTAGCAAAAGTTGTTTTCTGGTAAGGAGATTCACTATTGTGCTCATTTGGCGATACACAGTGCAAATAGCACTCGCGTCTGTTCCCAGCAAGTGCGTTGTATTGGACACAAGAGAAACTACTCTTCTTGTCAGTTTCCTAAGCGGAGTGTAACTAGTTATGGCCATTGTGTGTAGGAAGCACACTTCTTTGGTTCTGAGCAAGCTGACTGTTCTGGCTCTATAGGAAACAGAGAAGAATAGAAGAGTGCTGCTTTCTCAAAAGCAGAGTGTGTTAATTGTAAGGCGAGCCAGAGTTTAATTCACTTTCATAAAGGGAGTTGAATCACAAGCAGTTTGTGGTCCTAGCAGCAAGAGTTGTTTTCTGGTAAGGAGATTCACTATTGTGCTCATTTGGCCATACACAGTGCAAATAGCACTCGCGTCTGTTCCCAGCAAATGCAGTGTATTGGACGCAAGAGAAACTACTGTCTTGTCAGTTTCCTAAGCAGAGTTGAATTAGATATGGCCCTTGTGTGTATGAAGCACAGTTCTTTAGTTCTGAGCAAGCTGACATTTCTGGCTATATAGGAAACACACTAATGTAGAAGAGTGCTGCTTTCTCTAAAGCAGAGTATGTTTCTTGTAAGGCGAGCTAGAGTTGATTTCCCTTTCATAAACGGAGTTGAATCACATGCAGATTCTGGTCCTAGCAACAAAAGTTGTTTTCTGGTAAGGAGAGTCACTATTGTGCTTATCCAGTGCAAATAGAGCTACAGTTGAATTCCCTTTCATAAACGGAGTTGAATCACATGCAGTTTCTGGTCCTAGCACCAAGAGTTGTTTTCTGGTAAGGAGAGTCACTATTGTGCTCAATTGGCCATACACAGTGCAAATAGCACTCGCTTCTGTTCTCAACAAGTGCAGTGTATTGGACGCAAGAGAAACTAATGTTCTTGTCAGTTTCCTAAGGAGAGTTGAAGTAGATCTGGAGCTTTTGTGTAGGAAGCACAGTTCTTTATTTCTGAGCAAGCTGACTGTTCTGGCTCTATATGAAACAGAGTAGAGTAGAAGAGTGCTGCTTTCTCAAAAGCAGAGTGTGTTAATTGTAAGGCGAGCCAGAGTTTAATTCACTTTCATAAAGGGAGTTGAATCACAAGCAGTTTGTGGTCCTAGCAGCAAGAGTTGTTTTCTGGTAAGGAGATTCACTATTGTGCTCATTTGGCCATACACAGTGCAAATAGCACTCGCGTCTGCTCCCAGCAAATGCAGTGTATTGGACGCAAGAGAAACTACTGTTCTTGTCAGTTTCCTAAGCAGAGTTGAATTAGATATGGCCCTTGTGTGTATGAAGCACAGTTCTTTAGTTCTGAGCAAGCTGACAGCTCTGGATATATAGGAAACACACTAGTGTAGAAGAGTGCTGCTTTCTCTAAAGCAGAGTGTGTTTCTTGTAATGCGAGCTAGAGTTGATTTCCCTTTCATAAACGGAGTTGAATCACATGCAGATTCTGGTCCTAGCAACAAAAGATGTTTTCTGGTAAGGAGATCACTATTGTGCTTATCCAGTGCAAATAGAGCTAGAGTTGAATTCCCTTTCATAAACGGAGTTGAATCACATGCAGTTTCTGGTCCTAGCAGCAAGAGTTGTTTTCCGGTAAGGAGAGTCACTATTGTGCTCAATTGGCCATACCCAGTACAAATAGCACTCGCGTCTTAATCCAGCAAATGCAGTGTATTGGACGCAAGAGAAACTACTGTTCTTGTCAGTTTCCTAAGCAGAGTTGAATTACATATGGCCCTTGTGTGTAGGAAGCACAGTTCTTTAGTTCTGAGCAAGCTGACTGTTCTGGCTATATAGGAAACACAGTAGAGTAGAAGAGTGCTGCTTTCTCAAAAGCAGAGTGTGTTTCTTGTAAGGCAAGCTAGAGTTGAATTCCCTTTCATAAACGGAGTTGAATCACATGCAGTTTCTGGTTCTAGCACCAAGAGTTGTTTTCTGGTAAGGAGAGTCACTATTGTGCTCATTTGGCCATACACAGTGCAAATAGCACTCGCGTCTATACCCAGCAAGTGCATTGTATTGGACACAAGAGAAACTACTGTTCTTGTCAGTTTCCTATGCAGAGTTGAACTAGTTTTGGCCATTGTGTGTAGGAAGCACAGTTCTTTGGTTATGAGCAAGCTGACTGTTCTGGCTCTATAGGAAACAGAGTAGAGTAGAAGAGTGCTGCTTTCTCAAAAGCAGAGTGTGTTTCTTGTAAGGCGAGCCAGAGTTTAATTCCCTTTCATAAACGGAGTTGAATCACATGCAATTTCTGGTCCTAGCAGCAAGAGTTGTTTTCTGGTAAGGAGATTCACTATTGTGCTCAATTGGCCATACACATTACAAATAGCACTCGCGTCTGTTCCCAGCAAATTGGACGCAAGAGAAACTACTGTTCTTGTCAGTTTCCTAAGCAGAGTTGAATTAGATATGGCCCTTGTGTGTAGGAGGCACAGTTCTTTAGCTCTGAGCAAGCTGACTGTTCTGGCTCTATAGGAAACACAGTAGAGTAGAAGAGTGCTGCTTTCTCAAAAGCAGAGTGTGTTTCTTGTAAGGCGAGCCACAGTTTAATTCCCTTTCATAAACGGAGTTGAATCACATGCAATTTCTGGTCCTAGCAGCAAGAGTTGTTTTCTGGTAAGGAGATTCACTATTGTGCTCAATTGGCCATACACATTGCAAATAGCACTCGCGTCTGTTCCCAGCAAATGCAGTGTATTGGACGCAAGAGAAACTACTGTTCTTGTCAGTTTCCTAAGCAGAGTTGAATTAGATATGGCCCTTGTGTGTAGGAAGCACAGTTCTTTAGTTCTGAGCAAGCTGACAGTTCTGGCTATATAGGAAACACAGGAGAGTAGAAGAGTGCTGCTTTCTCTAAAGCAGAGTGTGTTTCTTGTAAGGCGAGCTAGAGTTGATTTCCCTTTCATAAACGGAGTTGAATCACATGCAGTTTCTGGTCTTAGCAGCAAAAGTTGTTTTCTGGTAAGGAGATTCACTATTGTGCTCAATTGGCCATACACATTGCAAATAGCACTCGCGTCTGTTCCCAGCAAATGCAGTGTATTGGACGCAAGAGAAACTATTGTTCTTGTCAGTTTCCTAAGCAGAGTTGAATTAGATATGGCCCTTGTGTGTAGGAAGCACAGTTCTTTAGTTCTGAGCAAGCTGACAGTTCTGGCTATATAGGAAACACAGTAGAGTAGAAGAGTGCTGCTTTCTCTAAAGCAGAGTGTGTTTCTTGTAAGGTGAGCTAGAGTTGATTTCCCTTTCATAAACGGAGTTGAATCACATGCAGTTTCTGGTCCTAGCAGCAAAAGTTGTTTTCTGGTGAGGAGAGTCACTATTGTGCTCATTTGGCCATACACAGTGCAAAGAGCACTCGCGTCTGTACCCAGCAAGTGCATTGGATTGGACGCAAGAGAAACTACTGTTCTTGTCAGTTTCCTAAGCAGAGTTGAACTAGTTATGGCCATTGTGTGTAGGAAGCACAGTTCTTTATTTCTGAGCAAGCTGACTGTTCTGGCTCTATATGAAACAGAGTAGAGTAGAAGAGTGCTGCTTTCTCAAAAGCAGAGTGTGTTAATTGTAAGGCGAGCCAGAGTTTAATTCACTTTCATAAAGGGAGTTGAATCACAAGCAGTTTGTGGTCCTAGCAGCAAGAGTTGTTTTCTGGTAAGGAGATTCACTATTGTGCTCATTTGGCCATACACAGTGCAAATAGCACTCGCGTCTGCTCCCAGCAAATGCAGTGTATTGGACGCAAGAGAAACTACTGTTCTTGTCAGTTTCCTAAGCAGAGTTGAATTAGATATGGCCCTTGTGTGTATGAAGCACAGTTCTTTAGTTCTGAGCAAGCTGACAGCTCTGGATATATAGGAAACACACTAGTGTAGAAGAGTGCTGCTTTCTCTAAAGCAGAGTGTGTTTCTTGTAATGCGAGCTAGAGTTGATTTCCCTTTCATAAACGGAGTTGAATCACATGCAGATTCTGGTCCTAGCAACAAAAGATGTTTTCTGGTAAGGAGATCACTATTGTGCTTATCCAGTGCAAATAGAGCTAGAGTTGAATTCCCTTTCATAAACGGAGTTGAATCACATGCAGTTTCTGGTCCTAGCAGCAAGAGTTGTTTTCCGGTAAGGAGAGTCACTATTGTGCTCAATTGGCCATACCCAGTACAAATAGCACTCGCGTCTTAATCCAGCAAATGCAGTGTATTGGACGCAAGAGAAACTACTGTTCTTGTCAGTTTCCTAAGCAGAGTTGAATTACATATGGCCCTTGTGTGTAGGAAGCACAGTTCTTTAGTTCTGAGCAAGCTGACTGTTCTGGCTATATAGGAAACACAGTAGAGTAGAAGAGTGCTGCTTTCTCAAAAGCAGAGTGTGTTTCTTGTAAGGCAAGCTAGAGTTGAATTCCCTTTCATAAACGGAGTTGAATCACATGCAGTTTCTGGTTCTAGCACCAAGAGTTGTTTTCTGGTAAGGAGAGTCACTATTGTGCTCATTTGGCCATACACAGTGCAAATAGCACTCGCGTCTATACCCAGCAAGTGCATTGTATTGGACACAAGAGAAACTACTGTTCTTGTCAGTTTCCTATGCAGAGTTGAACTAGTTTTGGCCATTGTGTGTAGGAAGCACAGTTCTTTGGTTATGAGCAAGCTGACTGTTCTGGCTCTATAGGAAACAGAGTAGAGTAGAAGAGTGCTGCTTTCTCAAAAGCAGAGTGTGTTTCTTGTAAGGCGAGCCAGAGTTTAATTCCCTTTCATAAACGGAGTTGAATCACATGCAATTTCTGGTCCTAGCAGCAAGAGTTGTTTTCTGGTAAGGAGATTCACTATTGTGCTCAATTGGCCATACACATTGCAAATAGCACTCGCGTCTGTTCCCAGCAAATTGGACGCAAGAGAAACTACTGTTCTTGTCAGTTTCCTAAGCAGAGTTGAATTAGATATGGCCCTTGTGTGTAGGAGGCACAGTTCTTTAGCTCTGAGCAAGCTGACTGTTCTGGCTCTATAGGAAACACAGTAGAGTAGAAGAGTGCTGCTTTCTCAAAAGCAGAGTGTGTTTCTTGTAAGGCGAGCCACAGTTTAATTCCCTTTCATAAACGGAGTTGAATCACATGCAATTTCTGGTCCTAGCAGCAAGAGTTGTTTTCTGGTAAGGAGATTCACTATTGTGCTCAATTGGCCATACACATTGCAAATAGCACTCGCGTCTGTTCCCAGCAAATGCAGTGTATTGGACGCAAGAGAAACTACTGTTCTTGTCAGTTTCCTAAGCAGAGTTGAATTAGATATGGCCCTTGTGTGTAGGAAGCACAGTTCTTTAGTTCTGAGCAAGCTGACAGTTCTGGCTATATAGGAAACACAGGAGAGTAGAAGAGTGCTGCTTTCTCTAAAGCAGAGTGTGTTTCTTGTAAGGCGAGCTAGAGTTGATTTCCCTTTCATAAACGGAGTTGAATCACATGCAGTTTCTGGTCTTAGCAGCAAAAGTTGTTTTCTGGTAAGGAGATTCACTATTGTGCTCAATTGGCCATACACATTGCAAATAGCACTCGCGTCTGTTCCCAGCAAATGCAGTGTATTGGACGCAAGAGAAACTATTGTTCTTGTCAGTTTCCTAAGCAGAGTTGAATTAGATATGGCCCTTGTGTGTAGGAAGCACAGTTCTTTAGTTCTGAGCAAGCTGACAGTTCTGGCTATATAGGAAACACAGTAGAGTAGAAGAGTGCTGCTTTCTCTAAAGCAGAGTGTGTTTCTTGTAAGGTGAGCTAGAGTTGATTTCCCTTTCATAAACGGAGTTGAATCACATGCAGTTTCTGGTCCTAGCAGCAAAAGTTGTTTTCTGGTGAGGAGAGTCACTATTGTGCTCATTTGGCCATACACAGTGCAAAGAGCACTCGCGTCTGTACCCAGCAAGTGCATTGGATTGGACGCAAGAGAAACTACTGTTCTTGTCAGTTTCCTAAGCAGAGTTGAACTAGTTATGGCCATTGTGTGTAGGAAGCACAGTTCTTTGGTTCTGAGCAAGCTGACTGTTCGGGCTCTATAGGAAACACAGTAGAGTAGAAGAGTGCTGCTTTCTCAAAAGCAGAGTGTGTTTCTTGTAAGGCGAGCCACAGTTTAATTCCCTTTCATAAACGGAGTTGAATCACATGCAATTTCTGGTCCTAGCAGCAAGAGTTGTTTTCTGGTAAGGAGATTCACTATTGTGCTCAATTGGCCATACACATTGCAAATAGCACTCGCGTCTGTTCCCAGCAAATGCAGTGTATTGGACACAAGAGAAACTACTGTTCTTGTCAGTTTCCTAAGCAGAGTTGAATTAGATATTGCCCTTGTGTGTAGGAAGCACAGTTCTTTAGTTCTGAGCAAGCTGACTGTTCTGGCTATATAGGAAACACAGTAGAGTAGAAGAGAGCTGCTTTCACAAAAGCAGAGTGTGTTTCTTGTAAGGCAAGCTAGAGTTGAATTCCCTTTCATAAACGGATTTGAATCACATGCAGTTTCTGGTCCTAGCAGCAAAAGTTGTTTTCTGGTAAGGAGATTCACTATTGTGCTCAATTGGCCTTACACAGTGCAAATAGCACTCGCGTCTTATCCCAGCAAATGCAGTGTATTGGACGCAAGAGAAACTACTGTTCTTGTCAGTTTCCTAAGCAGAGTTGAATTAGATATGGCCCTTGTGTGTAGGAAGCACAGTTCTTTAGTTCTGAGCAAGCTGACTGTTCTGGCTATATAGGAAACACAGTAGAGTGGAAGAGTGCTGCTTTCTCAAAAGCAGAGTGTGTTTCTTGTAAGGCGAGCCACAGTTTAATTCCCTTTCATAAACGGAGTTGAATCACATGCAATTTCTGGTCCTAGCATCAAGAGTTGTTTTCTGTAAGGAGATTCACTATTGTGCTCATTTGGCCATACACAGTGCAAATAGCACTCGCGTCTGTACCCAGCAAGTGCATTGTATTGGACGCAAGAGAAACTACTGTTCCTGTCAGTTTCCTAAGCAGAGTTGAACTAGTTATGGCCATTGTGTGTAGGAAGCACAGTTCTTTGTTTCTGAGCAAGCTGACTGTTCTGGCTCTATAGGAAACAGAGTAGAGTAGAAGAGTGCTGCTTTCTCAAAAGCAGAGTGTGTTTCTTGTAAGGCGAGCCACAGTTTAATTCCCTTTCATAAACGGATTTGAATCACATGCAATTACTGGTCCTAGCAGCAAGAGTTGTTTTCTGGTAAGGAGATTCACTATTGTGCTCAATTGGCCATACACATTGCAAATAGCACTCGCGTCTGTTCCCAGCAAATGCAGTGTATTGGACGCAAGAGAAACTACTGTTCTTGTCAGTTTCCTAAGCAGATTTGAATTAGATATGGCCCTTGTGTGTAGGAAGCGCAGTTCTTTAGTTCTGAGCAAGCTGACTGTTCTGGCTATATAGGAAACACAGTAGAGTAGAAGAGTGCTGCTTTCTCAAAAGCAGAGTGTGTTTCTTGTAAGGCAATCTAGAGTTGAATTCCCTTTCATAAACGGAGTTGAATCACATACAGTTTCTGGTCCTAGCACCAAGAGTTGTTTTCTGGTAAGGAGAGTCACTATTGTGCTCATTTGGCCATACACAGTGCAAAGAGCACTCGCGTCTGTACCCAGCAAGTGCATTGGAATGGACGCAAGAGAAACTACTGTTCTTGTCAGTTTCCTAAGCAGAGTTGAACTAGTTATTGCCATTGTGTGTAGGAAGCACAGTTCTTTGGTTCTGAGCAAGCTGACTGTTCTGGCTCTATAGGAAACACAGTAGAGTAGAAGAGTGCTGCTTTCTCAAAAGCAGAGTGTGTTTCTTGTAAGGCGAGCCACAGTTTAATTCCCTTTCATAAACGGAGTTGAATCACATGCAATTTCTGGTCCTAGCAGCAAGAGTTGTTTTCTGGTAAGGAGATTCACTATTGTGCTCAATTGGCCATACACATTCCAAATAGCACTCGCGTCTGTTCCCAGCAAATGCAGTGTATTGGACGCAAGAGAAACTACTGTTCTTGTCAGTTTCCTAAGCAGAGTTGAATTAGATATTGCCCTTGTGTGTAGGAAGCACAGTTCTTTAGTTCTGAGCAAGCTGACTGTTCTGGCTATATAGGAAACACAGTAGAGTAGAAGAGAGCTGCTTTCACAAAAGCAGAGTGTGTTTCTTGTAAGGCAAGCTAGAGTTGAATTCCCTTTCATAAACGGATTTGAATCACATGCAATTTCTGGTCCTAGCAACAAGAGTTGTTTTCTGGTAAGGAGATTCACTATTGTGCTCAATTGGCCATACACATTGCAAATAGCACTCGCGTCTGTTCCCAGCAAATGCAGTGTATTGGACGCAAGAGAAACTACTGTTCTTGTCAGTTTCCTAAGCAGAGTTGAATTAGATATGGCCCTTGTGTGTAGGAAGCACAGTTCTTTAGTTCTGAGCAAGCTGACAGTTCTGGCTATATAGGAAACACAGTAGAGTAGAAGAGTGCTGCTTTCTCTAAAGCAGAGTGTGTTTCTTGTAAGGTGAGCTAGAATTAATTTCCCTTTCATAAACGGAGTTGAATCACATGCAGTTTCTGGTCCTAGCAGCAAAAGTTGTTTTCTGGTAAGGAGATTCACTATTGTGCTCAATTGGCCTTACACAGTGCAAATAGCACTCGCGTCTTATCCCAGCAAATGCAGTGTATTGTACGCAAGAGAAACTACTGTTCTTGTCAGTTTCCTAAGCAGAGTTGAATTAGATATGGCCCTTGTGTGTAGGAAGCACAGTTCTTTAGTTCTGAGCAAGCTGACTGTTCTGGCTATATAGGAAACACAGTAGAGTGGAAGAGTGCTGCTTTCTCAAAAGCAGAGTGTGTTTCTTGTAAGGCGAGCCAGAGTTTAATTCCCTTTCATAAACGGAGTTGAATCACATGCAATTTCTGGTCCTAGCATCAAGAGTTGTTTTCTGTAAGGAGATTCACTATTGTGCTCATTTGGCCATACACAGTGCAAATAGCACTCGCGTCTGTACCAAGCAATTGCATTGTATTGGACGCAAGAGAAACTACTGTTCCTGTCAGTTTCCTAAGCAGAGTTGAACTAGTTATGGCCATTGTGTGTAGGAAGCACAGTTCTTTGTTTCTGAGCAAGCTGACTGTTCTGGCTCTATAGGAAACAGAGTAGAGTAGAAGAGTGCTGCTTTCTCAAAAGCAGAGTGTGTTTCTTGTAAGGCGAGCCACAGTTTAATTCCCTTTCATAAACGGAGTTGAATCACATGCAATTTCTGGTCCTAGCAGCAAGAGTTGTTTTCTGGTAAGGAGATTCACTATTGTGCTCAATTGGCCATACACATTGCAAATAGCATTCGCGTCTGTTCCCAGCAAATGCAGTGTATTGGACGCAAGGGAAACTACTGTTCTTGTCAGTTTCCTAAGCAGAGTTGAATTAGATATTGCCCTTGTGTGTAGGAAGCACAGTTCTTGAGTTCTGAGCAAGCTGACAGTTCTGGCTATATAGGAAACACAGTAGAGTAGAAGAGTGCTGCTTTCTCTAAAGCAGAGTGTGTTTCTTGTAAGGCGAGCTAGAGTTGATTTCCCTTTCATAAACGGAGTTGAATCACATGCAGTTTCTGGTCCTAGCAGCAAAAGTTGTTTTCTGGTAAGGAGATTCACTATTGTGCTCAATTGGCCATACACAGTGCAAATAGCACTCGCGTCTTATCCCAGCAAATGCAGTGTATTGGACGCAAGAGAAACTACTGTTCTTGTCAGTTTCCTAAGCAGAGTTGAATTAGATATGGCCCTTGTGTGTAGGAAGCACAGTTCTTTAGTTCTGAGCAAGCTGACTGTTCTGGCTCTATAGGAAACACAGTAGAGTAGAAGAGTGCTGCTTTCTCAAAAGCAGAGTGTGTTTCTTGTAAGGCGAGCCACAGTTTAATTCCCTTTCATAAAAGGAGTTGAATCACATGCAATTTCTGGTCCTAGCAGCAAGAGTTGTTTTCTGTAAGGAGATTCACTATTGTGCTCAATTGGCCATACACATTGCAAATTGCACTCGTGTCTGTTCCCAGCAAATGCAGTGTATTGGACACAAGAGAAACTACTGTTCTTGTCAGTTTCCTAAGCAGACTTGAACTAGTTATGGCCATTGTGTGTAGGAAGCACAGTTCTTTGGTTCTGAGCAAGCTGACTGTTCTGGCTCTATAGCAAACACAGTAGAGTAGAAGAGTGCTGCTTTCTCAAAAGCAGAGTGTGTTTCTTGCAAGGCGAGCCAGAGTTCAATTCCTTTTCATAAACGGAGTTGAATCACATGCAATTTCTGGTTCTAGCAGCAAGAGTTGTTTTCTGGTAAGGAGATTCACTATTGTGCTCAATTGGCCATACACATTGCAAATAGCACTCGTGTCTGTTCCCAGCAAATGCAGTGTATTGGACGCAAGAGAAACTACTGTTCTTGTCAGTTTCCTAAGCAGAGTTGAATTAGATATGGCCCTTGTGTGTAGGAAGCGCAGTTCTTTAGTTCTGAGCAAGCTGACTGTTCTGGCTATATAGGAAACACAGTAGAGTAGAAGAGTGCTGCTTGCTCAAAAGCAGAGTGTGTTTCTTGTAAGGCAATCTAGAGTTGAATTCCCTTTCATAAACGGAGTTGAATCACATACAGTTTCTGGTCCTAGCACCAAGAGTTGTTTTCTGGTAAGGAGAGTCACTATTGTGCTCATTTGGCCATACACAGTGCAAATAGCACTCGCGTCTTAATCCAGCAAATGCAGTGTATTGGACGCAAGAGAAACTACTGTTCTTGTCAGTTTCCAGAGCAGAGTTGAATTAGATATTGCCCTTGTGTGTAGGAAGCACAGTTCTTTAGTTCTGAGCAAGCTGACAGTTCTGGCTATATAGGAAACACAGGAGAGTAGAAGAGTGCTGCTTTCTCTAAAGCAGAGTGTGTTTCTTGTAAGGCGAGCTAGAGTTGATTTCCCTTTCATAAACGGAGTTGAATCACATGCAGTTTCTGGTCCTAGCAGCAAAAGTTGTTTTCTGGTAAGGAGATTCACTATTGTGCTCAATTGGCCATACACAGTGCAAATAGCACTCGCGTCTTATCCCAGCAAATGCAGTGTATTGGACGCAAGAGAAACTACTGTTCCTGTCAGTTTCCTAAGCAGAGTTGAACTAGTTATGGCCATTGTGTGTAGGAAGCACAGTTCTTTGGTTATGAGCAAGCTGACTGTTCTGGCTCTATAGGAAACAGAGTAGAGTAGAAGAGTGCTGCTTTCTCAAAAGCAGAGTGTGTTTCTTGTAAGGCGAGCCAGAGTTTAATTCCCTTTCATAAACGGAGTTGAATCACATGCAATTTCTGGTCCTAGCAGCAAGAGTTGTTTTCTGGTAAGGAGATTCACTATTGTGCTCAATTGGCCATACACATTGCAAATAGCACTCGCGTCTGTTCCCAGCAAATTGGACGCAAGAGAAACTACTGTTCTTGTCAGTTTCCTAAGCAGAGTTGAATTAGATATGGCCCTTGTGTGTAGGAGGCACAGTTCTTTAGTTCTGAGCAAGCTGACTGTTCTGGCTATATAGGAAACACAGTAGAGTAGAAGAGTGCTGCTTTCTCAAAAGCAGAGTGTGTTTCTTGTAAGGCGAGCCACAGTTTAATTCCCTTTCATAAACGGAGTTGAATCACATGCAATTTCTGGTCCTAGCAGCAAGAGTTGTTTTCTGGTAAGGAGATTCACTATTGTGCTCAATTGGCCATACACATTGCAAATAGCACTCGCGTCTGTTCCCAGCAAATGCAGTGTATTGGACGCAAGAGAAACTACTGTTCTTGTCAGTTTCCTAAGCAGAGTTGAATTAGATATTGCCCTTGTGTGTAGGAAGCACAGTTCTTTAGTTCTGAGCAAGCTGACTGTTCTGGCTATATAGGAAACACAGTAGAGTAGAAGAGAGCTGCTTTCACAAAAGCAGAGTGTGTTTCTTGTAAGGCAAGCTAGAGTTGAATTCCCTTTCATAAACGGATTTGAATCACATGCAATTTCTGGTCCTAGCAACAAGAGTTGTTTTCTGGTAAGGAGATTCACTATTGTGCTCAATTGGCCATACACATTGCAAATAGCACTCGCGTCTGTTCCCAGCAAATGCAGTGTATTGGACGCAAGAGAAACTACTGTTCTTGTCAGTTTCCTAAGCAGAGTTGAATTAGATATGGCCCTTGTGTGTAGGAAGCACAGTTCTTTAGTTCTGAGCAAGCTGACAGTTCTGGCTATATAGGAAACACAGTAGAGTAGAAGAGTGCTGCTTTCTCTAAAGCAGAGTGTGTTTCTTGTAAGGTGAGCTAGAATTAATTTCCCTTTCATAAACGGAGTTGAATCACATGCAGTTTCTGGTCCTAGCAGCAAAAGTTGTTTTCTGGTAAGGAGATTCACTATTGTGCTCAATTGGCCTTACACAGTGCAAATAGCACTCGCGTCTTATCCCAGCAAATGCAGTGTATTGGACGCAAGAGAAACTACTGTTCTTGTCAGTTTCCTAAGCAGAGTTGAATTAGATATGGCCCTTGTGTGTAGGAAGCACAGTTCTTTAGTTCTGAGCAAGCTGACTGTTCTGGCTATATAGGAAACACAGTAGAGTGGAAGAGTGCTGCTTTCTCCAAAGCAGAGTGTGTTTCTTGTAAGGCGAGCCAGAGTTTAATTCCCTTTCATAAACGGAGTTGAATCACATGCAATTTCTGGTCCTAGCATCAAGAGTTGTTTTCTGTAAGGAGATTCACTATTGTGCTCTTTTGGCCATACACAGTGCAAATAGCACTCGCGTCTGTACCCAGCAAGTGCATTGTATTGGACGCAAGAGAAACTACTGTTCCTGTCAGTTTCCTAAGCAGAGTTGAACTAGTTATGGCCATTGTGTGTAGGAAGCACAGTTCTTTGTTTCTGAGCAAGCTGACTGTTCTGGCTCTATAGGAAACAGAGTAGAGTAGAAGAGTGCTGCTTTCTCAAAAGCAGAGTGTGTTTCTTGTAAGGCGAGCCACAGTTTAATTCCCTTTCATAAACGGAGTTGAATCACATGCAATTACTGGTCCTAGCAGCAAGAGTTGTTTTCTGGTAAGGAGATTCACTATTGTGCTCAATTGGCCATACACATTGCAAATAGCACTCGCGTCTGTTCCCAGCAAATGCAGTGTATTGGACGCAAGAGAAACTACTGTTCTTGTCAGTTTCCTAAGCAGAGTTGAATTAGATATGGCCCTTGTGTGTAGGAAGCGCAGTTCTTTAGTTCTGAGCAAGCTGACTGTTCTGGCTATATAGGAAACACAGTAGAGTAGAAGAGTGCTGCTTTCTCAAAAGCAGAGTGTGTTTCTTGTAAGGCAATCTAGAGTTGAATTCCCTTTCATAAACGGAGTTGAATCACATACAGTTTCTGGTCCTAGCACCAAGAGTTGTTTTCTGGTAAGGAGAGTCACTATTGTGTTCATTTGGCCATACACAGTGCAAAGAGCACTCGCGTCTGTACCCAGCAAGTGCATTGGATTGGACGCAAGAGAAACTACTGTTCTTGTCAGTTTCCTAAGCAGAGTTCAACTAGTTATGGCCATTGTGTGTAGGAAGCACAGTTCTTTGGTTCTGAGCAAGCTGACTGTTCTGGCTCTATAGGAAACACAGTAGAGTAGAAGAGTGCTGCTTTCTCAAAAGCAGAGTGTGTTTCTTGTAAGGCGAGCCACAGTTTAATTCCCTTTCATAAACGGAGTTGAATCACATGCAATTTCTGGTCCTAGCAGCAAGAGTTGTTTTCTGGTAAGGAGATTCACTATTGTGCTCAATTGGCCATACACATTGCAAATAGCATTCGCGTCTGTTCCCAGCAAATGCAGTGTATTGGACGCAAGAGAAACTACTGTTCTTGTCAGTTTCCTAAGCAGAGTTGAATTAGATATTGCCCTTGTGTGTAGGAAGCACAGTTCTTGAGTTCTGAGCAAGCTGACAGTTCTGGCTATATAGGAAACACAGTAGAGTAGAAGAGTGCTGCTTTCTCTAAAGCAGAGTGTGTTTCTTGTAAGGCGAGCTAGAGTTGATTTCCCTTTCATAAACGGAGTTGAATCACATGCAGTTTCTGGTCCTAGCAGCAAAAGTTGTTTTCTGGTAAGGAGATTCACTATTGTGCTCAATTGGCCATACACAGTGCAAATAGCACTCGCGTCTTATCCCAGCAAATGCAGTGTATTGGACGCAAGAGAAACTACTGTTCTTGTCAGTTTCCTAAGCAGAGTTGAATTAGATATGGCCCTTGTGTGTAGGAAGCACAGTTCTTTAGTTCTGAGCAAGCTGACTGTTCTGGCTCTATAGGAAACACAGTAGAGTAGAAGAGTGCTGCTTTCTCAAAAGCAGAGTGTGTTTCTTGTAAGGCGAGCCAGAGTTTAATTCCCTTTCATAAAAGGAGTTGAATCACATGCAATTTCTGGTCCTAGCAGCAAGAGTTGTTTTCTGTAAGGAGATTCACTATTGTGCTCAATTGGCCATACACATTGCAAATTGCACTCGTGTCTGTTCCCAGCCAATGCAGTGTATTGGACACAAGAGAAACTACTGTTCTTGTCAGTTTCCTAAGCAGACTTGAACTAGTTATGGCCATTGTGTGTAGGAAGCACAGTTCTTTGGTTCTGAGCAAGCTGACTGTTCTGGCTCTATAGCAAACACAGTAGAGTAGAAGAGTGCTGCTTTCTCAAAAGCAGAGTGTGTTTCTTGCAAGGCGAGCCAGAGTTCAATTCCTTTTCATAAACGGAGTTGAATCACATGCAATTTCTGGTTCTAGCAGCAAGAGTTGTTTTCTGGTAAGGAGATTCACTATTGTGCTCAATTGGCCATACACATTGCAAATAGCACTCGTGTCTGTTCCCAGCAAATGCAGTGTATTGGACGCAAGAGAAACTACTGTTCTTGTCAGTTTCCTAAGCAGAGTTGAATTAGATATGGCCCTTGTGTGTAGGAAGCGCAGTTCTTTAGTTCTGAGCAAGCTGACTGTTCTGGCTATATAGGAAACACAGTAGAGTAGAAGAGTGCTGCTTTCTCAAAAGCAGAGTGTGTTTCTTGTAAGGCAATCTAGAGTTGAATTCCCTTTCATAAACGGAGTTGAATCACATACAGTTTCTGGTCCTAGCACCAAGAGTTGTTTTCTGGTAAGGAGAGTCACTATTGTGCTCATTTGGCCATACACAGTGCAAATAGCACTCGCGTCTTAATCCAGCAAATGCAGTGTATTGGACGCAAGAGAAACTACTGTTCTTGTCAGTTTCCTAAGCAGAGTTGAATTAGATATTGCCCTTGTGTGTAGGAAGCACAGTTCTTTAGTTCTGAGCAAGCTGACAGTTCTGGCTATATAGGAAACACAGGAGAGTAGAAGAGTGCTGCTTTCTCTAAAGCAGAGTGTGTTTCTTGTAAGGCGAGCTAGAGTTGATTTCCCTTTCATAAACGGAGTTGAATCACATGCAGTTTCTGGTCCTAGCAGCAAAAGTTGTTTTCTGGTAAGGAGATTCACTATTGTGCTCAATTGGCCATACACATTGCAAATAGCACTCGCGTCTGTTCCCAGCAAATGCAGTGTATTGGACGCAAGAGAAACTACTGTTCTTGTCAGTTTCCTAAGCAGAGTTGAATTAGATATTGCCCTTGTGTGTAGGAAGCACAGTTCTTTAGTTCTGAGCAAGCTGACTGTTCTGGCTATATAGGAAACACAGTAGAGTAGAAGAGAGCTGCTTTCACAAAAGCAGAGTGTGTTTCTTGTAAGGCAAGCTAGAGTTGAATTCCCTTTCATAAACGGATTTGAATCACATGCAATTTCTGGTCCTAGCAACAAGAGTTGTTTTCTGGTAAGGAGATTCACTATTGTGCTCAATTGGCCATACACATTGCAAATAGCACTCGCGTCTGTTCCCAGCAAATGCAGTGTATTGGACGCAAGAGAAACTACTGTTCTTGTCAGTTTCCTAAGCACAGTTGAATTAGATATGGCCCTTGTGTGTAGGAAGCACAGTTCTTTAGTTCTGAGCAAGCTGACAGTTCTGGCTATATAGGAAACACAGTAGAGTAGAAGAGTGCTGCTTTCTCTAAAGCAGAGTGTGTTTCTTGTAAGGTGAGCTAGAATTAATTTCCCTTTCATAAACGGAGTTGAATCACATGCAGTTTCTGGTCCTAGCAGCAAAAGTTGTTTTCTGGTAAGGAGATTCACTATTGTGCTCAATTGGCCATACACAGTGCAAATAGCACTCGCGTCTTATCCCAGCAAATGCAGTGTATTGGACGCAAGAGAAACTACTGTTCTTGTCAGTTTCCTAAGCAGAGTTGAATTAGATATGGCCCTTGTGTGTAGGAAGCACAGTTCTTTAGTTCTGAGCAAGCTGACTGTTCTGGCTCTATAGGAAACACAGTAGAGTAGAAGAGTGCTGCTTTCTCAAAAGCAGAGTGTGTTTCTTGTAAGGCGAGCCAGAGTTTAATTCCCTTTCATAAAAGGAGTTGAATCACATGCAATTTCTGGTCCTAGCAGCAAGAGTTGTTTTCTGTAAGGAGATTCACTATTGTGCTCAATTGGCCATACACATTGCAAATTGCACTCGTGTCTGTTCCCAGCCAATGCAGTGTATTGGACACAAGAGAAACTACTGTTCTTGTCAGTTTCCTAAGCAGACTTGAACTAGTTATGGCCATTGTGTGTAGGAAGCACAGTTCTTTGGTTCTGAGCAAGCTGACTGTTCTGGCTCTATAGCAAACACAGTAGAGTAGAAGAGTGCTGCTTTCTCAAAAGCAGAGTGTGTTTCTTGCAAGGCGAGCCAGAGTTCAATTCCTTTTCATAAACGGAGTTGAATCACATGCAATTTCTGGTTCTAGCAGCAAGAGTTGTTTTCTGGTAAGGAGATTCACTATTGTGCTCAATTGGCCATACACATTGCAAATAGCACTCGTGTCTGTTCCCAGCAAATGCAGTGTATTGGACGCAAGAGAAACTACTGTTCTTGTCAGTTTCCTAAGCAGAGTTGAATTAGATATGGCCCTTGTGTGTAGGAAGCGCAGTTCTTTAGTTCTGAGCAAGCTGACTGTTCTGGCTATATAGGAAACACAGTAGAGTAGAAGAGTGCTGCTTTCTCAAAAGCAGAGTGTGTTTCTTGTAAGGCAATCTAGAGTTGAATTCCCTTTCATAAACGGAGTTGAATCACATACAGTTTCTGGTCCTAGCACCAAGAGTTGTTTTCTGGTAAGGAGAGTCACTATTGTGCTCATTTGGCCATACACAGTGCAAATAGCACTCGCGTCTTAATCCAGCAAATGCAGTGTATTGGACGCAAGAGAAACTACTGTTCTTGTCAGTTTCCTAAGCAGAGTTGAATTAGATATTGCCCTTGTGTGTAGGAAGCACAGTTCTTTAGTTCTGAGCAAGCTGACAGTTCTGGCTATATAGGAAACACAGGAGAGTAGAAGAGTGCTGCTTTCTCTAAAGCAGAGTGTGTTTCTTGTAAGGCGAGCTAGAGTTGATTTCCCTTTCATAAACGGAGTTGAATCACATGCAGTTTCTGGTCCTAGCAGCAAAAGTTGTTTTCTGGTAAGGAGATTCACTATTGTGCTCAATTGGCCATACACATTGCAAATAGCACTCGCGTCTGTTCCCAGCAAATGCAGTGTATTGGACGCAAGAGAAACTACTGTTCTTGTCAGTTTCCTAAGCAGAGTTGAATTAGATATTGCCCTTGTGTGTAGGAAGCACAGTTCTTTAGTTCTGAGCAAGCTGACTGTTCTGGCTATATAGGAAACACAGTAGAGTAGAAGAGAGCTGCTTTCACAAAAGCAGAGTGTGTTTCTTGTAAGGCAAGCTAGAGTTGAATTCCCTTTCATAAACGGATTTGAATCACATGCAATTTCTGGTCCTAGCAACAAGAGTTGTTTTCTGGTAAGGAGATTCACTATTGTGCTCAATTGGCCATACACATTGCAAATAGCACTCGCGTCTGTTCCCAGCAAATGCAGTGTATTGGACGCAAGAGAAACTACTGTTCTTGTCAGTTTCCTAAGCACAGTTGAATTAGATATGGCCCTTGTGTGTAGGAAGCACAGTTCTTTAGTTCTGAGCAAGCTGACAGTTCTGGCTATATAGGAAACACAGTAGAGTAGAAGAGTGCTGCTTTCTCTAAAGCAGAGTGTGTTTCTTGTAAGGTGAGCTAGAATTAATTTCCCTTTCATAAACGGAGTTGAATCACATGCAGTTTCTGGTCCTAGCAGCAAAAGTTGTTTTCTGGTAAGGAGATTCACTATTGTGCTCAATTGGCCTTACACAGTGCAAATAGCACTCGCGTCTTATCCCAGCAAATGCAGTGTATTGGACGCAAGAGAAACTACTGTTCTTGTCAGTTTCCTAAGCAGAGTTGAATTAGATATGGCCCTTGTGTGTAGGAAGCACAGTTCTTTAGTTCTGAGCAAGCTGACTGTTCTGGCTATATAGGAAACACAGTAGAGTGGAAGAGTGCTGCTTTCTCAAAAGCAGAGTGTGTTTCTTGTAAGGCGAGCCAGAGTTTAATTCCCTTTCATAAACGGAGTTGAATCACATGCAATTTCTGGTCCTAGCATCAAGAGTTGTTTTCTGTAAGGAGATTCACTATTGTGCTCATTTGGCCATACACAGTGCAAATAGCACTCGCGTCTGTACCCAGCAATTGCATTGTATTGGACGCAAGAGAAACTACTGTTCCTGTCAGTTTCCTAAGCAGAGTTGAACTAGTTATGGCCATTGTGTGTAGGAAGCACAGTTCTTTGTTTCTGAGCAAGCTGACTGTTCTGGCTCTATAGGAAACAGAGTAGAGTAGAAGAGTGCTGCTTTCTCAAAAGCAGAGTGTGTTTCTTGTAAGGCGAGCCACAGTTTAATTCCCTTTCATAAACGGAGTTGAATCACATGCAATTTCTGGTCCTAGCAGCAAGAGTTGTTTTCTGGTAAGGAGATTCACTATTGTGCTCAATTGGCCATACACATTGCAAATAGCATTCGCGTCTGTTCCCAGCAAATGCAGTGTATTGGACGCAAGAGAAACTACTGTTCTTGTCAGTTTCCTAAGCAGAGTTGAATTAGATATTGCCCTTGTGTGTAGGAAGCACAGTTCTTGAGTTCTGAGCAAGCTGACAGTTCTGGCTATATAGGAAACACAGTAGAGTAGAAGAGTGCTGCTTTCTCTAAAGCAGAGTGTGTTTCTTGTAAGGCGAGCTAGAGTTGATTTCCCTTTCATAAACGGAGTTGAATCACATGCAGTTTCTGGTCCTAGCAGCAAAAGTTGTTTTCTGGTAAGGAGATTCACTATTGTGCTCAATTGGCCATACACAGTGCAAATAGCACTCGCGTCTTATCCCAGCAAATGCAGTGTATTGGACGCAAGAGAAACTACTGTTCTTGTCAGTTTCCTAAGCAGAGTTGAATTAGATATGGCCCTTGTGTGTAGGAAGCACAGTTCTTTAGTTCTGAGCAAGCTGACTGTTCTGGCTCTATAGGAAACACAGTAGAGTAGAAGAGTGCTGCTTTCTCAAAAGCAGAGTGTGTTTCTTGTAAGGCAAGCTAGAGTTGAATTCCCTTTCATAAACGGAGTTGAATCACATGCAATTTCTGGTCCTAGCAGCAAGAGTTGTTTTCTGGTAAGGAGATTCACTATTGTGCTCAATTGGCCATACACATTGCAAATAGCACTCGCGTCTGTTCCCAGCAAATTGGACGCAAGAGAAACTACTGTTCTTGTCAGTTTCCTAAGCAGAGTTGAATTAGATATGGCCCTTGTGTGTAGGAGGCACAGTTCTTTAGTTCTGAGCAAGCTGACTGTTCTGGCTCTATAGGAAACACAGTAGAGTAGAAGAGTGCTGCTTTCTCAAAAGCAGAGTGTGTTTCTTGTAAGGCGAGCCACAGTTTAATTCCCTTTCATAAACGGAGTTGAATCACATGCAATTTCTGGTCCTAGCAGCAAGAGTTGTTTTCTGGTAAGGAGATTCACTATTGTGCTCAATTGGCCATACACATTGCAAATAGCACTCGCGTCTGTTCCCAGCAAATGCAGTGTATTGGACGCAAGAGAAACTACTGTTCTTGTCAGTTTCCTAAGCAGAGTTGAATTAGATATTGCCCTTGTGTGTAGGAAGCACAGTTCTTGAGTTCTGAGCAAGCTGACAGTTCTGGCTATATAGGAAACACAGTAGAGTAGAAGAGTGCTGCTTTCTCTAAAGCAGAGTGTGTTTCTTGTAAGGCGAGCTAGAGTTGATTTCCCTTTCATAAACGGAGTTGAATCACATGCAGTTTCTGGTCCTAGCAGCAAAAGTTGTTTTCTGGTAAGGAGATTCACTATTGTGCTCAATTGGCCATACACATTGCAAATAGCACTCGCATCTGTTCCCAGCAAATGCAGTGTATTGGACGCAAGAGAAACTACTGTTCTTGTCAGTTTCCTAAGCAGAGTTGAATTAGATATGGCCCTTGTGTGTAGGAAGCACAGTTCTTTAGTTCTGAGCAAGCTGACTGTTCTGGCTCTATAGGAAACACAGTAGAGTAGAAGAGTGCTGCTTTCTCAAAAGCAGAGTGTGTTTCTTGTAAGGCGAGCCAGAGTTTAATTCCCTTTCATAAAAGGAGTTGAATCACATGCAATTTCTGGTCCTAGCAGCAAGAGTTGTTTTCTGTAAGGAGATTCACTATTGTGCTCAATTGGCCATACACATTGCAAATTGCACTCGTGTCTGTTCCCAGCAAATGCAGTGTATTGGACACAAGAGAAACTACTGTTCTTGTCAGTTTCCTAAGCAGACTTGAACTAGTTATGGCCATTGTGTGTAGGAAGCACAGTTCTTTGGTTCTGAGCAAGCTGACTGTTCTGGCTCTATAGCAAACACAGTAGAGTAGAAGAGTGCTGCTTTCTCAAAAGCAGAGTGTGTTTCTTGCAAGGCGAGCCAGAGTTCAATTCCTTTTCATAAACGGAGTTGAATCACATGCAATTTCTGGTCCTAGCAGCAAGAGTTGTTTTCTGGTAAGGAGATTCACTATTGTGCTCAACTGGCCATACACATTGCAAATAGCACTCGTGTCTGTTCCCAGCAAATGCAGTGTATTGGACGCAAGAGAAACTACTGTTCTTGTCAGTTTCCTAAGCAGAGTTGAATTAGATATGGCCCTTGTGTGTAGGAAGCGCAGTTCTTTAGTTCTGAGCAAGCTGACTGTTCTGGCTATATAGGAAACACAGTAGAGTAGAAGAGTGCTGCTTTCTCAAAAGCAGAGTGTGTTTCTTGTAAGGCAATCTAGAGTTGAATTCCCTTTCATAAACGGAGTTGAATCACATACAGTTTCTGGTCCTAGCACCAAGAGTTGTTTTCTGGTAAGGAGAGTCACTATTGTGCTCATTTGGCCATACACAGTGCAAAGAGCACTCGCGTCTGTACCCAGCAAGTGCATTGGATTGGACGCAAGAGAAACTACTGTTCTTGTCAGTTTCCTAAGCAGAGTTGAACTAGTTATGGCCATTGTGTGTAGGAAGCACACTTCTTTGGTTCTGAGCAAGCTGACTGTTCTGGCTCTATAGGAAACACAGTAGAGTAGAAGAGTGCTGCTTTCTCAAAAGCAGAGTGTGTTTCTTGTAAGGCGAGCCAGAGTTTAATTCCCTTTCATAAACGGAGTTGAATCACATGCAATTTCTGGTCCTAGCAGCAAGAGTTGTTTTCTGTAAGGAGATTCACTATTGTGCTCAATTGGCCATACACATTGCAAATAGCACTCGCGTCTGTTCCCAGCAAATGCAGTGTATTGGACACAAGAGAAACTACTGTTCTTGTCAGTTTCCTAAGCAGAGTTGAATTAGATATGGCCCTTGTGTGTAGGAAGCACAGTTCTTTAGCTCTGAGCAAGCTGACAGTTCTGGCTTTATAGGAAACAGAGTAGAGTAGAAGAGTGCTGCTTTCTCTAAAGCAGAGTGTGTTTCTTGTAAGGCGAGCTAGAGTTGTTTCCCTTTCATAAATGGAGTTGAATCACATGCAGTTTCTGGTCCTAGCAGCAAAAGTTGTTTTATGGTAAGGAGATTCACTATTGTGCTCAATTGGCCATACACATTGCAAATAGCACTCGCGTCTGTTCCCAGCAAATGCAGTGTATTGGACGCAAGAGAAACTACTGTTCTTGTCAGTTTCCTAAGCAGAGTTGAATTAGATATGGCCCTTGTGTGTAGGAAGCACAGTTCTTTAGTTCTGAGCAAGCTGACAGTTCTGGCTATATAGGAAACACAGAAGAGTAGAAGAGTGCTGCTTTCTCTAAAGCAGAGTGTGTTTCTTGTAAGGTGAGCTAGAATTGATTTCCCTTTCATAAACGGAGTTGAATCACATGCAGTTTCTGGTCCTAGCAGCAAAAGTTGTTTTCTGGTAAGGAGATTCACTATTGTGTTCAATTGGCCTTACACAGTGCAAATAGCACTCGCGTCTTATCCCAGCAAATGCAGTGTATTGGACGCAAGAGAAACTACTGTTCTTGTCAGTTTCCTAAGCAGAGTTGAATTAGATATGGCCCTTGTGTGTAGGAAGCACAGTTCTTTAGTTCTGAGCAAGCTGACTGTTCTGGCTATATAGGAAACACAGTAGAGTAGAAGAGTGCTGCTTTCTCAAAAGCAGAGTGTGTTTCTTGTAAGGCGAGCCAGAGTTTAATTCCCTTTCATAAACAGAGTTGAATCACATGCAATTTCTGGTCCTAGCAGCAAGAGTTGTTTTCTGTAAGGAGATTCACTATTGTGCTCAATTGGCCATACACAGTGCAAATAGCACTCGCGTCTGTTCCCAGCAAATGCAGTGTATTGGACACAAGAGAAACTACTGTTCTAGTCAGTTTCCTAAGCAGAGTTGAATTAGATATGGCCCTTGTGTGTAGGAAGCACAGTTCTTTAGTTCTGAGCAAGCTGACAATTCTGGCTTTATAGGAAACAGAGTAGAGTAGAAGAGTGCTGCTTTCTCTAAAGCAGAGTGTGTTTCTTGTAAGGCGAGCTAGAGTTTATTTCCCTTTCATAAATGGAGTTGAATCACATGCAGTTTCTGGTCCTAGCAGCAAAAGTTGTTTTATGGTAAGGAGATTCACTATTATGCTCAATTGGCCATACACAGTGCAAATAGCACTCGCTTCTTAATCCAGCAAATGCAGTGTATTGGACGCAAGAGAAACTACTGTTCTTGTCAGTTTCCTAAGCAGAGTTGAATTAGATATGGCCCTTGTGTGTAGGAAGCACAGTTCTTTAGTTCTGAGCAAGCTGACTGTTCTGGCTATATAGGAAACACAGTAGAGTAGAAGAGTGCTGCTTTCTCAAAAGCAGAGTGTGTTTCTTGTAAGGCGAGCCAGAGTTTAATTCCCTTTCATAAACAGAGTTGAATCACATGCAATTTCTGGTCCTAGCAGCAAGAGTTGTTTTCTGTAAGGAGATTCACTATTGTGCTCAATTGGCCATACACAGTGCAAGTAGCACTCGAGTCTGTTCCCAGCAAATGCAGTGTATTGGACACAAGAGAAACTACTGTTCTAGTCAGTTTCCTAAGCAGAGTTGAATTAGATATGGCCCTTGTGTGTAGGAAGCACAGTTCTTTAGTTCTGAGCAAGCTGACAGTTCTGGCTTTATAGGAAACAGAGTAGAGTAGAAGAGTGCTGCTTTCTCTAAAGCAGAGTGTGTTTCTTGTAAGGCGAGCTAGAGTTTATTTCCCTTTCATAAATGGAGTTGAATCACATGCAGTTTCTGGTCCTAGCAGCAAAAGTTGTTTTATGGTAAGGAGATTCACTATTATGCTCAATTGGCCATACACAGTGCAAATAGCACTCGCTTCTTAATCCAGCAAATGCAGTGTATTGGACGCAAGAGAAACTACTGTTCTTGTCAGTTTCCTAAGCAGAGTTGAATTAGATATGGCCCTTGTGTGTAGGAAGCACAGTTCTTTAGTTCTGAGCAAGCTGACTGTTCTGGCTCTATAGGAAACACAGTAGAGTAGAAGAGTGCTGCTTTCTCTAAAGCAGAGTGTGTTTCTTGTAAGGCAAGCTAGAGTTTAATTCCCTTTCATAAACGGAGTTGAATCACATGCAGTTTCTGGTCCTACAACCAAGAGTTGTTTTCTGGTAAGGAGAGTCACTATTGTGCTCATTTGGCCATACACAGTGCAAATAGCACTCGCGTCTTAATCCAGCAAATGCAGTGTATTGGACGCAAGAGAAACTACTGTTCTTGTCAGTTTCCTAAGCAGAGTTGAATTACATATGGCCCTTGTGTGTAGGAAGCACAGTTCTTTAGTTCTGAGCAAGCTGACTGTTCTGGCTATATAGGAAACACAGTAGAGTAGAAGAGTGCTGCTTTCTCAAAAGCAGAGTGTGTTTCTTGTAAGGCAAGCTAGAGTTGAATTCCCTTTCATAAACGGAGTTGAATCACATGCAGTTTCTGGTTCTAGCACCAAGAGTTGTTTTCTGGTAAGGAGAGTCACTATTGTGCTCATTTGGCCATACACAGTGCAAATAGCACTCGCGTCTGTACCCAGCAAGTGCATTGTATTGGACACAAGAGAAACTACTGTTCTTGTCAGTTTCCTATGCAGAGTTGAACTAGTTTTGGCCATTGTGTGTAGGAAGCACAGTTCTTTGGTTATGAGCAAGCTGACTGTTCTGGCTCTATAGGAAACAGAGTAGAGTAGAAGAGTGCTGCTTTCTCAAAAGCAGAGTGTGTTTCTTGTAAGGCGAGCCAGAGTTTAATTCCCTTTCATAAACGGAGTTGAATCACATGCAATTTCTGGTCCTAGCAGCAAGAGTTGTTTTCTGGTAAGGAGATTCACTATTGTGCTCAATTGGCCATACACATTGCAAATAGCACTCGCGTCTGTTCCCAGCAAATTGGACGCAAGAGAAACTACTGTTCTTGTCAGTTTCCTAAGCAGAGTTGAATTAGATATGGCCCTTGTGTGTAGGAGGCACAGTTCTTTAGTTCTGAGCAAGCTGACTGTTCTGGCTCTATAGGAAACACAGTAGAGTAGAAGAGTGCTGCTTTCTCAAAAGCAGAGTGTGTTTCTTGTAAGGCGAGCCACAGTTTAATTCCCTTTCATAAACGGAGTTGAATCACATGAAATTTCTGGTCCTAGCAGCAAGAGTTGTTTTCTGGTAAGGAGATTCACTATTGTGCTCAATTGGCCATACACATTGCAAATAGCACTCGCGTCTGTTCCCAGCAAATGCAGTGTATTGGACGCAAGAGAAACTACTGTTCTTGTCAGTTTCCTAAGCAGAGTTGAATTAGATATTGCCCTTGTGTGTAGGAAGCACAGTTCTTGAGTTCTGAGCAAGCTGACAGTTCTGGCTATATAGGAAACACAGTAGAGTAGAAGAGTGCTGCTTTCTCTAAAGCAGAGTGTGTTTCTTGTAAGGCGAGCTAGAGTTGATTTCCCTTTCATAAACGGAGTTGAATCACATGCAGTTTCTGGTCCTAGCAGCAAAAGTTGTTTTCTGGTAAGGAGATTCACTATTGTGCTCAATTGGCCATACACAGTGCAAATAGCACTCGCGTCTTATCCCAGCAAATGCAGTGTATTGGACGCAAGAGAAACTACTGTTCTTGTCAGTTTCCTAAGCAGAGTTGAATTAGATATGGCCCTTGTGTGTAGGAAGTACAGTTCTGTAGTTCTGAGCAAGCTGACTGTTCTGGCTATATAGGAAACACAGTAGAGTAGAAGAGAGCTGCTTTCTCAAAAGCAGAGTGTGTTTCTTGTAAGGCAAGCTAGAGTTGAATTCCCTTTCATAAACGGAGTTGAATCACATGCAATTTCTGGTCCTAGCAGCAAGAGTTGTTTTCTGGTAAGGAGATTCACTATTGTGCTCAATTGGCCATACACATTGCAAATAGCACTCGCATCTGTTCCCAGCAAATGCAGTGTATTGGACGCAAGAGAAACTACTGTTCTTGTCAGTTTCCTAAGCAGAGTTGAATTAGATATGGCCCTTGTGTGTAGGAAGCACAGTTCTTTAGTTCTGAGCAAGCTGACTGTTCTGGCTCTATAGGAAACACAGTAGAGTAGAAGAGTGCTGCTTTCTCAAAAGCAGAGTGTGTTTCTTGTAAGGCGAGCCAGAGTTTAATTCCCTTTCATAAAAGGAGTTGAATCACATGGAATTTCTGGTCCTAGCAGCAAGAGTTGTTTTCTGTAAGGAGATTCACTATTGTGCTCAATTGGCCATACACATTGCAAATTGCACTCGTGTCTGTTCCCAGCAAATGCAGTGTATTGGACACAAGAGAAACTACTGTTCTTGTCAGTTTCCTAAGCAGACTTGAACTAGTTATGGCCATTGTGTGTAGGAAGCACAGTTCTTTGGTTCTGAGCAAGCTGACTGTTCTGGCTCTATAGCAAACACAGTAGAGTAGAAGAGTGCTGCTTTCTCAAAAGCAGAGTGTGTTTCTTGCAAGGCGAGCCAGAGTTCAATTCCTTTTCATAAACGGAGTTGAATCACATGCAATTTCTGGTCCTAGCAGCAAGAGTTGTTTTCTGGTAAGGAGATTCACTATTGTGCTCAACTGGCCATACACATTGCAAATAGCACTCGTGTCTGTTCCCAGCAAATGCAGTGTATTGGACGCAAGAGAAACTACTGTTCTTGTCAGTTTCCTAAGCAGAGTTGAATTAGATATGGCCCTTGTGTGTAGGAAGCGCAGTTCTTTAGTTCTGAGCAAGCTGACTGTTCTGGCTATATAGGAAACACAGTAGAGTAGAAGAGTGCTGCTTTCTCAAAAGCAGAGTGTGTTTCTTGTAAGGCAATCTAGAGTTGAATTCCCTTTCATAATCGGAGTTGAATCACATACAGTTTCTGGTCCTAGCACCAAGAGTTGTTTTCTGGTAAGGAGAGTCACTATTGTGCTCATTTGGCCATACACAGTGCAAAGAGCACTCGCGTCTGTACCCAGCAAGTGCATTGGATTGGACGCAAGAGAAACTACTGTTCTTGTCAGTTTCCTAAGCAGAGTTGAACTAGTTATGGCCATTGTGTGTAGGAAGCACACTTCTTTGGTTCTGAGCAAGCTGACTGTTCTGGCTCTATAGGAAACACAGTAGAGTAGAAGAGTGCTGCTTTCTCAAAAGCAGAGTGTGTTTCTTGTAAGGCGAGACACAGTTTAATTCCCTTTCATAAACGGAGTTGAATCACATGCAATTTCTGGTCCTAGCAGCAAGAGTTGTTTTCTGGTAAGGAGATTCACTATTGTGCTCAATTGGCCATACACAGTGCAAATAGCACTCGCGTCTTATCCCAGCAAATGCAGTGTATTGGACGCAAGAGAAACTACTGTTCTTGTCAGTTTCCTAAGCAGAGTTGAATTAGATATGGCCCTTGTGTGTAGGAAGCACAGTTCTTTAGTTCTGAGCAAGCTGACAGTTCTGGCTATATAGGAAACACAGTAGAGTAGAAGAGTGCTGCTTTCTCTAAAGCAGAGTGTGTTTCTTGTAAGGTGAGCTAGAGTTGATTTCCCTTTCATAAACGGAGTTGAATCACATGCAGTTTCTGGTCCTAGCAGCAAAAGTTGTTTTCTGGTAAGGAGATTCACTATTGTGCTCAATTGGCCTTACACAGTGCAAATAGCACTCGCGTCTTATCCCAGCAAATGCAGTGTATTGGACGCAAGAGAAACTACTGTTCTTGTCAGTTTCCTAAGCAGAGTTGAATTAGATATGGCCCTTGTGTGTAGGAAGCACAGTTCTTTAGTTCTGAGCAAGCTGAGTGTTCTGGCTATATAGGAAACACAGTAGAGTAGAAGAGTGCTGCTTTCTCAAAAGCAGAGTGTGTTTCTTGTAAGGCGAGCCAGAGTTTAATTCCCTTTCATAAACGGAGTTGAATCACATGCAATTTCTGGTCCTAGCAGCAAGAGTTGTTTTCTGTAAGGAGATTCACTATTGTGCTCAATTGGCCATACACATTGCAAATAGCACTCGCGTCTGTTCCCAGCAAATGCAGTGTATTGGACACAAGAGAAACTACTGTTCTTGTCAGTTTCCTAAGCAGAGTTGAATTAGATATGGCCCTTGTGTGTAGGAAGCACAGTTCTTTAGCTCTGAGCAAGCTGACAGTTCTGGCTTTATAGGAAACAGAGTAGAGTAGAAGAGTGCTGCTTTCTCTAAAGCAGAGTGTGTTTCTTGTAAGGCGAGCTAGAGTTGTTTCCCTTTCATAAATGGAGTTGAATCACATGCAGTTTCTGGTCCTAGCAGCAAAAGTTGTTTTATGGTAAGGAGATTCACTATTGTGCTCAATTGGCCATACACATTGCAAATAGCACTCGCGTCTGTTCCCAGCAAATGCAGTGTATTGGACGCAAGAGAAACTACTGTTCTTGTCAGTTTCCTAAGCAGAGTTGAATTAGATATGGCCCTTGTGTGTAGGAAGCACAGTTCTTTAGTTCTGAGCAAGCTGACAGTTCTGGCTATATAGGAAACACAGAAGAGTAGAAGAGTGCTGCTTTCTCTAAAGCAGAGTGTGTTTCTTGTAAGGTGAGCTAGAATTGATTTCCCTTTCATAAACGGAGTTGAATCACATGCAATTTCTGGTCCTAGCAGCAAGAGTTGTTTTCTGGTAAGGAGATTCACTATTGTGTTCAATTGGCCTTACACAGTGCAAATAGCACTCGCGTCTTATCCCAGCAAATGCAGTGTATTGGACGCAAGAGAAACTACTGTTCTTGTCAGTTTCCTAAGCAGAGTTGAATTAGATATGGCCCTTGTGTGTAGGAAGCACAGTTCTTTAGTTCTGAGCAAGCTGACTGTTCTGGCTATATAGGAAACACAGTAGAGTAGAAGAGTGCTGCTTTCTCAAAAGCAGAGTGTGTTTCTTGTAAGGCGAGCCAGAGTTTAATTCCCTTTCATAAACAGAGTTGAATCACATGCAATTTCTGGTCCTAGCAGCAAGAGTTGTTTTCTGTAAGGAGATTCACTATTGTGCTCAATTGGCCATACACAGTGCAAGTAGCACTCGAGTCTGTTCCCAGCAAATGCAGTGTATTGGACACAAGAGAAACTACTGTTCTAGTCAGTTTCCTAAGCAGAGTTGAATTAGATATGGCCCTTGTGTGTAGGAAGCACAGTTCTTTAGTTCTGAGCAAGCTGACAGTTCTGGCTTTATAGGAAACAGAGTAGAGTAGAAGAGTGCTGCTTTCTCTAAAGCAGAGTGTGTTTCTTGTAAGGCGAGCTAGAGTTTATTTCCCTTTCATAAATGGAGTTGAATCACATGCAGTTTCTGGTCCTAGCAGCAAAAGTTGTTTTATGGTAAGGAGATTCACTATTATGCTCAATTGGCCATACACAGTGCAAATAGCACTCGCTTCTTAATCCAGCAAATGCAGTGTATTGGACGCAAGAGAAACTACTGTTCTTGTCAGTTTCCTAAGCAGAGTTGAATTAGATATGGCCCTTGTGTGTAGGAAGCACAGTTCTTTAGTTCTGAGCAAGCTGACTGTTCTGGCTCTATAGGAAACACAGTAGAGTAGAAGAGTGCTGCTTTCTCTAAAGCAGAGTGTGTTTCTTGTAAGGCAAGCTAGAGTTGAATTCCCTTTCATAAACGGAGTTGAATCACATGCAGTTTCTGGTCCTACAACCAAGAGTTGTTTTCTGGTAAGGAGAGTCACTATTGTGCTCATTTGGCCATACACAGTGCAAATAGCACTCGCGTCTGTACCCAGCAAGTGCATTGTATTGGACGCAAGAGAAACTACAGTTCTTGTCAGTTTCCTAAGCAGAGTTGAACTAGTTATGGCCATTGTGTGTAGGAAGCACAGTTCTTTGGTTCTGAGCAAGCTGACTGTTCTCGCTCTATAGGAAACACAGTAGAGTAGAAGAGTGCTGCTTTCTCAAAAGCAGAGTGTGTTTCTTGTAAGGCGAGCCAGAGTTTAATTCCCTTTCATAAACGGAGTTGAATCACATGCAATTTCTGGTCCTAGCAGCAAGAGTTGTTTTCTGGTAAGGAGATTCACTATTGTGCTCAATTGGCCATACACATTGCAAATAGCACTCGCGTCTGTTCCCAGCAAATTGGACGCAAGAGAAACTACTGTTCTTGTCAGTTTCCTAAGCAGAGTTGAATTAGATATGGCCCTTGTGTGTAGGAGGCACAGTTCTTTAGTTCTGAGCAAGCTGACTGTTCTGGCTCTATAGGAAACACAGTAGAGTAGAAGAGTGCTGCTTTCTCAAAAGCAGAGTGTGTTTCTTGTAAGGCGAGCCACAGTTTAATTCCCTTTCATAAACGGAGTTGAATCACATGAAATTTCTGGTCCTAGCAGCAAGAGTTGTTTTCTGGTAAGGAGATTCACTATTGTGCTCAATTGGCCATACACATTGCAAATAGCACTCGCGTCTGTTCCCAGCAAATGCAGTGTATTGGACGCAAGAGAAACTACTGTTCTTGTCAGTTTCCTAAGCAGAGTTGAATTAGATATTGCCCTTGTGTGTAGGAAGCACAGTTCTTGAGTTCTGAGCAAGCTGACAGTTCTGGCTATATAGGAAACACAGTAGAGTAGAAGAGTGCTGCTTTCTCTAAAGCAGAGTGTGTTTCTTGTAAGGCGAGCTAGAGTTGATTTCCCTTTCATAAACGGAGTTGAATCACATGCAGTTTCTGGTCCTAGCAGCAAAAGTTGTTTTCTGGTAAGGAGATTCACTATTGTGCTCAATTGGCCATACACAGTGCAAATAGCACTCGCGTCTTATCCCAGCAAATGCAGTGTATTGGACGCAAGAGAAACTACTGTTCTTGTCAGTTTCCTAAGCAGAGTTGAATTAGATATGGCCCTTGTGTGTAGGAAGTACAGTTCTGTAGTTCTGAGCAAGCTGACTGTTCTGGCTATATAGGAAACACAGTAGAGTAGAAGAGAGCTGCTTTCTCAAAAGCAGAGTGTGTTTCTTGTAAGGCAAGCTAGAGTTGAATTCCCTTTCATAAACGGAGTTGAATCACATGCAATTTCTGGTCCTAGCAGCAAGAGTTGTTTTCTGGTAAGGAGATTCACTATTGTGCTCAATTGGCCATACACATTGCAAATAGCACTCGCATCTGTTCCCAGCAAATGCAGTGTATTGGACGCAAGAGAAACTACTGTTCTTGTCAGTTTCCTAAGCAGAGTTGAATTAGATATGGCCCTTGTGTGTAGGAAGCACAGTTCTTTAGTTCTGAGCAAGCTGACTGTTCTGGCTCTATAGGAAACACAGTAGAGTAGAAGAGTGCTGCTTTCTCAAAAGCAGAGTGTGTTTCTTGTAAGGCGAGCCAGAGTTTAATTCCCTTTCATAAAAGGAGTTGAATCACATGGAATTTCTGGTCCTAGCAGCAAGAGTTGTTTTCTGTAAGGAGATTCACTATTGTGCTCAATTGGCCATACACATTGCAAATTGCACTCGTGTCTGTTCCCAGCAAATGCAGTGTATTGGACACAAGAGAAACTACTGTTCTTGTCAGTTTCCTAAGCAGACTTGAACTAGTTATGGCCATTGTGTGTAGGAAGCACAGTTCTTTGGTTCTGAGCAAGCTGACTGTTCTGGCTCTATAGCAAACACAGTAGAGTAGAAGAGTGCTGCTTTCTCAAAAGCAGAGTGTGTTTCTTGCAAGGCGAGCCAGAGTTCAATTCCTTTTCATAAACGGAGTTGAATCACATGCAATTTCTGGTCCTAGCAGCAAGAGTTGTTTTCTGGTAAGGAGATTCACTATTGTGCTCAACTGGCCATACACATTGCAAATAGCACTCGTGTCTGTTCCCAGCAAATGCAGTGTATTGGACGCAAGAGAAACTACTGTTCTTGTCAGTTTCCTAAGCAGAGTTGAATTAGATATGGCCCTTGTGTGTAGGAAGCGCAGTTCTTTAGTTCTGAGCAAGCTGACTGTTCTGGCTATATAGGAAACACAGTAGAGTAGAAGAGTGCTGCTTTCTCAAAAGCAGAGTGTGTTTCTTGTAAGGCAATCTAGAGTTGAATTCCCTTTCATAATCGGAGTTGAATCACATACAGTTTCTGGTCCTAGCACCAAGAGTTGTTTTCTGGTAAGGAGAGTCACTATTGTGCTCATTTGGCCATACACAGTGCAAAGAGCACTCGCGTCTGTACCCAGCAAGTGCATTGGATTGGACGCAAGAGAAACTACTGTTCTTGTCAGTTTCCTAAGCAGAGTTGAACTAGTTATGGCCATTGTGTGTAGGAAGCACACTTCTTTGGTTCTGAGCAAGCTGACTGTTCTGGCTCTATAGGAAACACAGTAGAGTAGAAGAGTGCTGCTTTCTCAAAAGCAGAGTGTGTTTCTTGTAAGGCGAGACACAGTTTAATTCCCTTTCATAAACGGAGTTGAATCACATGCAATTTCTGGTCCTAGCAGCAAGAGTTGTTTTCTGGTAAGGAGATTCACTATTGTGCTCAATTGGCCATACACAGTGCAAATAGCACTCGCGTCTTATCCCAGCAAATGCAGTGTATTGGACGCAAGAGAAACTACTGTTCTTGTCAGTTTCCTAAGCAGAGTTGAATTAGATATGGCCCTTGTGTGTAGGAAGCACAGTTCTTTAGTTCTGAGCAAGCTGACAGTTCTGGCTATATAGGAAACACAGTAGAGTAGAAGAGTGCTGCTTTCTCTAAAGCAGAGTGTGTTTCTTGTAAGGTGAGCTAGAGTTGATTTCCCTTTCATAAACGGAGTTGAATCACATGCAGTTTCTGGTCCTAGCAGCAAAAGTTGTTTTCTGGTAAGGAGATTCACTATTGTGCTCAATTGGCCTTACACAGTGCAAATAGCACTCGCGTCTTATCCCAGCAAATGCAGTGTATTGGACGCAAGAGAAACTACTGTTCTTGTCAGTTTCCTAAGCAGAGTTGAATTAGATATGGCCCTTGTGTGTAGGAAGCACAGTTCTTTAGTTCTGAGCAAGCTGAGTGTTCTGGCTATATAGGAAACACAGTAGAGTAGAAGAGTGCTGCTTTCTCAAAAGCAGAGTGTGTTTCTTGTAAGGCGAGCCAGAGTTTAATTCCCTTTCATAAACGGAGTTGAATCACATGCAATTTCTGGTCCTAGCAGCAAGAGTTGTTTTCTGTAAGGAGATTCACTATTGTGCTCAATTGGCCATACACATTGCAAATAGCACTCGCGTCTGTTCCCAGCAAATGCAGTGTATTGGACACAAGAGAAACTACTGTTCTTGTCAGTTTCCTAAGCAGAGTTGAATTAGATATGGCCCTTGTGTGTAGGAAGCACAGTTCTTTAGCTCTGAGCAAGCTGACAGTTCTGGCTTTATAGGAAACAGAGTAGAGTAGAAGAGTGCTGCTTTCTCTAAAGCAGAGTGTGTTTCTTGTAAGGCGAGCTAGAGTTGTTTCCCTTTCATAAATGGAGTTGAATCACATGCAGTTTCTGGTCCTAGCAGCAAAAGTTGTTTTATGGTAAGGAGATTCACTATTGTGCTCAATTGGCCATACACATTGCAAATAGCACTCGCGTCTGTTCCCAGCAAATGCAGTGTATTGGACGCAAGAGAAACTACTGTTCTTGTCAGTTTCCTAAGCAGAGTTGAATTAGATATGGCCCTTGTGTGTAGGAAGCACAGTTCTTTAGTTCTGAGCAAGCTGACAGTTCTGGCTATATAGGAAACACAGAAGAGTAGAAGAGTGCTGCTTTCTCTAAAGCAGAGTGTGTTTCTTGTAAGGTGAGCTAGAATTGATTTCCCTTTCATAAACGGAGTTGAATCACATGCAATTTCTGGTCCTAGCAGCAAGAGTTGTTTTCTGGTAAGGAGATTCACTATTGTGTTCAATTGGCCTTACACAGTGCAAATAGCACTCGCGTCTTATCCCAGCAAATGCAGTGTATTGGACGCAAGAGAAACTACTGTTCTTGTCAGTTTCCTAAGCAGAGTTGAATTAGATATGGCCCTTGTGTGTAGGAAGCACAGTTCTTTAGTTCTGAGCAAGCTGACTGTTCTGGCTATATAGGAAACACAGTAGAGTAGAAGAGTGCTGCTTTCTCAAAAGCAGAGTGTGTTTCTTGTAAGGCGAGCCAGAGTTTAATTCCCTTTCATAAACAGAGTTGAATCACATGCAATTTCTGGTCCTAGCAGCAAGAGTTGTTTTCTGTAAGGAGATTCACTATTGTGCTCAATTGGCCATACACAGTGCAAGTAGCACTCGAGTCTGTTCCCAGCAAATGCAGTGTATTGGACACAAGAGAAACTACTGTTCTAGTCAGTTTCCTAAGCAGAGTTGAATTAGATATGGCCCTTGTGTGTAGGAAGCACAGTTCTTTAGTTCTGAGCAAGCTGACAGTTCTGGCTTTATAGGAAACAGAGTAGAGTAGAAGAGTGCTGCTTTCTCTAAAGCAGAGTGTGTTTCTTGTAAGGCGAGCTAGAGTTTATTTCCCTTTCATAAATGGAGTTGAATCACATGCAGTTTCTGGTCCTAGCAGCAAAAGTTGTTTTATGGTAAGGAGATTCACTATTATGCTCAATTGGCCATACACAGTGCAAATAGCACTCGCTTCTTAATCCAGCAAATGCAGTGTATTGGACGCAAGAGAAACTACTGTTCTTGTCAGTTTCCTAAGCAGAGTTGAATTAGATATGGCCCTTGTGTGTAGGAAGCACAGTTCTTTAGATCTGAGCAAGCTGACTGTTCTGGCTCTATAGGAAACACAGTAGAGTAGAAGAGTGCTGCTTTCTCTAAAGCAGAGTGTGTTTCTTGTAAGGCAAGCTAGAGTTGAATTCCCTTTCATAAACGGAGTTGAATCACATGCAGTTTCTGGTCCTACAACCAAGAGTTGTTTTCTGGTAAGGAGAGTCACTATTGTGCTCATTTGGCCATACACAGTGCAAATAGCACTCGCGTCTGTACCCAGCAAGTGCATTGTATTGGACGCAAGAGAAACTACAGTTCTTGTCAGTTTCCTAAGCAGAGTTGAACTAGTTATGGCCATTGTGTGTAGGAAGCACAGTTCTTTGGTTCTGAGCAAGCTGACTGTTCTCGCTCTATAGGAAACACAGTAGAGTAGAAGAGTGCTGCTTTCTCAAAAGCAGAGTGTGTTTCTTGTAAGGCGAGCCAGAGTTTAATTCCCTTTCATAAACGGAGTTGAATCACATGCAATTTCTGGTCCTAGCAGCAAGAGTTGTTTTCTGGTAAGGAGATTCACTATTGTGCTCAATTGGCCATACACATTGCAAATAGCACTCGCGTCTGTTCCCAGCAAATTGGACGCAAGAGAAACTACTGTTCTTGTCAGTTTCCTAAGCAGAGTTGAATTAGATATGGCCCTTGTGTGTAGGAAGCACAGTTCTTTAGTTCTGAGCAAGCTGACAGTTCTGGCTATATAGGAAACACAGGAGAGTAGAAGAGTGCTGCTTTCTCTAAAGCAGAGTGTGTTTCTCGTAAGGCGAGCTAGAGTTGATTTCCCTTTCATAAACGGAGTTGAATCACATGCAGTTTCTGGTCCTAGCAGCAAAAGTTGTTTTCTGGTAAGGAGATTCACTATTGTGCTCAATTGGCCATACACATTGCAAATAGCACTCGCGTCTGTTCCCAGCAAATGCAGTGTATTGGACGCAAGAGAAACTATTGTTCTTGTCAGTTTCCTAAGCAGAGTTGAATTAGATATGGCCCTTGTGTGTAGGAAGCACAGTTCTTTAGTTCTGAGCAAGCTGACAGTTCTGGCTATATAGGAAACACAGTAGAGTAGAAGAGTGCTGCTTTCTCAAAAGCAGAGTGTGTTTCTTGTAAGGTGAGCTAGAGTTGATTTCCCTTTCATAAACGGAGTTGAATCACATGCAGTTTCTGGTCCTAGCAGCAAAAGTTGTTTTCTGGTAAGGAGATTCACTATTGTGCTCAATTGGCCTTACACAGTGCAAATAGCACTCGCGTCTTATCCCAGCAAATGCAGTGTATTGGACGCAAGAGAAACTACTGTTCTTGTCAGTTTCCTAAGCAGAGTCGAATTAGATATGGCCCTTGTGTGTAGGAAGCACAGTTCTTTAGTTCTGAGCAAGCTGACTGTTCTGGCTATATAGGAAACACAGTAGAGTAGAAGAGTGCTGCTTTCTCAAAAGCAGAGTGTGTTTCTTGTAAGGCGAGCCAGAGTTTAATTCCCTTTCATAAACGGAGTTGAATCACATGCAATTTCTGGTCCTAGCAGCAAGAGTTGTTTTCTGTAAGGAGATTCACTATTGTGCTCAATTGGCCATACACATTGCAAATAGCACTCGCGTCTGTTCCCAGCAAATGCAGTGTATTGGACACAAGAGAAACTACTGTTCTTGTCAGTTTCCTAAGCCGAGTTGAATTAGATATGGCCCTTGTGTGTAGGAAGCACAGTTCTTTAGTTCTGAGCAAGCTGACAGTTCTGGCTTTATAGGAAACAGAGTAGAGTAGAAGAGTGCTGCTTTCTCTAAAGCAGAGTGTGTTTCTTGTAAGGTGAGCTAGAGTTGATTTCCCTTTCATAAATGGAGTTGAATCACATGCAGTTTCTGGTCCTATCAGCAAAAGTTGTTTTCTGGTAAGGAGATTCACTATTGTGCTCAATTGGCCATACACAGTGCAAATAGCACTCGCGTCTGTACCCAGCAAGTGCATTGTATTGGACACAAGAGAAACTACTGTTCTTGTCAGTTTCCTATGCAGAGTTGAACTAGTTTTGGCCATTGTGTGTAGGAAGCAAAGTTTTTTGGTTATGAGCAAGCTGACTGTTCTGGCTCTATAGGAAACAGAGTAGAGTAGAAGAGTGCTGCTTTCTCAAAAGCAGAGTGTGTTTCTTGTAAGGCGAGCCAGAGTTTAATTCCCTTTCATAAACGGAGTTGAATCACATGCAATTTCTGGTCCTAGCAGCAAGAGTTGTTTTCTGGTAAGGAGATTCACTATTGTGCTCAATTGGCCATACACATTGCAAATAGCACTCGCGTCTGTTCCCAGCAAATTGGACGCAAGAGAAACTACTGTTCTTGTCAGTTTCCGAAGCAGAGTTGAATTAGATATGGCCCTTGTGTGTAGGAGGCACAGTTCTTTAGTTCTGAGCAAGCTGACTGTTCTGGCTCTATAGGAAAAACAGTAGAGTAGAAGAGTGCTGCTTTCTCAAAAGCAGAGTGTGTTTCTTGTAAGGCGAGCCACAGTTTAATTCCCTTTCATAAACGGAGTTGAATCACATGCAATTTCTGGTCCTAGCAGCAAGAGTTGTTTTCTGGTAAGGAGATTCACTATTGTGCTCAATTGGCCATACACATTGCAAATAGCACTCGCGTCTGTTCCCAGCAAATGCAGTGTATTGGACGCAAGAGAAACTACTGTTCTTGTCAGTTTCCTAAGCAGAGTTGAATTAGATATGGCCCTTGTGTGTAGGAAGCACAGTTCTTTAGTTCTGAGCAAGCTGACAGTTCTGGCTATATAGGAAACACAGGAGAGTAGAAGAGTGCTGCTTTCTCTAAAGCAGAGTGTGTTTCTTGTAAGGCGAGCTAGAGTTGATTTCCCTTTCATAAACGGAGTTGAATCACATGCAGTTTCTGGTCCTAGCAGCAAAAGTTGTTTTCTGGTAAGGAGATTCACTATTGTGCTCAATTGGCCATACACATTGCAAATAGCACTCGCGTCTGTTCCCAGCAAATGCAGTGTATTGGACGCAAGAGAAACTATTGTTCTTGTCAGTTTCCTAAGCAGAGTTGAATTAGATATGGCCCTTGTGTGTAGGAAGCACAGTTCTTTAGTTCTGAGCAAGCTGACAGTTCTGGCTATATAGGAAACACAGTAGAGTAGAAGAGTGCTGCTTTCTCTAAAGCAGAGTGTGTTTCTTGTAAGGTGAGCTAGAGTTGATTTCCCTTTCATAAACGGAGTTGAATCACATGCAGTTTCTGGTCCTAGCAGCAAAAGTTGTTTTCTGGTAAGGAGATTCACTATTGTGCTCAATTGGCCTTACACAGTGCAAATAGCACTCGCGTCTGTACCCAGCAAATGCAGTGTATTGGACGCAAGAGAAACTACTGTTCTTGTCAGTTTCCTAAGCAGAGTCGAATTAGATATGGCCCTTGTGTGTAGGAAGCACAGTTCTTTAGTTCTGAGCAAGCTGACTGTTCTGGCTATATAGGAAACACAGTAGAGTAGAAGAGTGCTGCTTTCTCAAAAGCAGAGTGTGTTTCTTGTAAGGCGAGCCAGAGTTTAATTCCCTTTCATAAACGGAGTTGAATCACATGCAATTTCTGGTCCTAGCAGCAAGAGTTGTTTTCTGTAAGGAGATTCACTATTGTGCTCAATTGGCCATACACATTGCAAATAGCACTCGCGTCTGTTCCCAGCAAATGCAGTGTTATGGACACAAGAGAAACAACTGTTCTTGTCAGTTTCCTAAGCCGAGTTGAATTAGATATGGCCCTTGTGTGTAGGAAGCACAGTTCTTTAGTTCTGAGCAAGCTGACAGTTCTGGCTTTATAGGAAACAGAGTAGAGTAGAAGAGTGCTGCTTTCTCTAAAGCAGAGTGTGTTTCTTGTAAGGCGAGCTAGAGTTGATTTCCCTTTCATAAATGGAGTTGAATCACATGCAGTTTCTGGTCCTAGCAGCAAAAGTTGTTTTCTGGTAAGGAGATTCACTATTGTGCTCAATTGGCCATACACAGTGCAAATAGCACTCTCGTCTGTACCCAGCAAGTGCATTGTATTGGACACAAGAGAAACTACTGTTCTTGTCAGTTTCCTATGCAGAGTTGAACTAGTTTTGGCCATTGTGTGTAGGAAGCACAGTTCTTTGGTTATGAGCAAGCTGACTGTTCTGGCTCTATAGGAAACAGAGTAGAGTAGAAGAGTGCTGCTTTCTCAAAAGCAGAGTGTGTTTCTTGTAAGGCGAGCCACAGTTTAATTCCCTTTCATAAACGGAGTTGAATCACATGCAATTTCTGGTCCTAGAAGCAAGAGTTGTTTTCTGGTAAGGAGATTCACTATTGTGCTCAATTGGCCATACACATTGCAAATAGCACTCGCGTCTGTTCCCAGCAAATGCAGTGTATTGGACGCAAGAGAAACTACTGTTCTTGTCAGTTTCCTAAGCAGAGTTGAATTAGATATGGCCCTTGTGTGTAGGAAGCACAGTTCTTTAGTTCTGAGCAAGCTGACAGTTCTGGCTATATAGGAAACACAGGAGAGTAGAAGAGTGCTGCTTTCTCTAAAGCAGAGTGTGTTTCTTGTAAGGCGAGCTAGAGTTGATTTCCCTTTCATAAACGGAGTTGAATCACATGCAGTTTCTGGTCCTAGCAGCAAAAGTTGTTTTCTGGTAAGGAGATTCACTATTGTGCTCAATTGGCCATACACATTGCAAATAGCACTCGCGTCTGTTCCCAGCAAATGCAGTGTATTGGATGCAAGAGAAACTATTGTTCTTGTCAGTTTCCTAAGCAGAGTTGAATTAGATATGGCCCTTGTGTGTAGGAAGCACAGTTCTTTAGTTCTGAGCAAGCTGACAGTTCTGGCTATATAGGAAACACAGTAGAGTAGAAGAGTGCTGCTTTCTCTAAAGCAGAGTGTGTTTCTTGTAAGGTGAGCTAGAGTTGATTTCCCTTTCATAAACGGAGTTGAATCACATGCAATTTCTGGTCCTAGCAGCAAAAGTTGTTTTCTGGTAAGGAGATTCACTATTGTGCTCAATTGGCCTTACACAGTGCAAATAGCACTCGCGTCTTATCCCAGCAAATGCAGTGTATTGGACGCAAGAGAAACTACTGTTCTTGTCAGTTCCCTAAGCAGAGTCGAATTAGATATGGCCCTTGTGTGTAGGAAGCACAGTTCTTTAGTTCTGAGCAAGCTGACTGTTCTGGCTATATAGGAAACACAGTAGAGTAGAAGAGTGCTGCTTTCTCAAAAGCAGAGTGTGTTTCTTGTAAGGCGAGCCAGAGTTTAATTCCCTTTCATAAACGGAGTTGAATCACATGCAATTTCTGGTCCTAGCAGCAAGAGTTGTTTTCTGTAAGGAGATTCACTATTGTGCTCAATTGGCCATACACATTGCAAATAGCACTCGCGTCTGTTCCCAGCAAATGCAGTGTATTGGACACAAGAGAAACTACTGTTCTTGTCAGTTTCCTAAGCCGAGTTGAATTAGATATGGCCCTTGTGTGTAGGAAGCACAGTTCTTTAGTTCTGAGCAAGCTGACAGTTCTGGCTTTATAGGAAACAGAGTAGAGTAGAAGAGTGCTGCTTTCTCTAAAGCAGAGTGTGTTTCTTGTAAGGCGAGCTAGAGTTGATTTCCCTTTCATAAACGGAGTTGAATCACATGCAGTTTCTGGTTCTAGCACCAAGAGTTGTTTTCTGGTAAGGAGAGTCACTATTGTGCTCATTTGGCCATACACAGTGCAAATAGCACTCGCGTCTGTACCCAGCAAGTGCATTGTATTGGACGCAAGAGAAACTACTGTTCTTGTCAGTTTCCTAAGCAGAGTTGAACTAGTTTTGGCCATTGTGTGTAGGAAGCACAGTTCTTTGGTTCTGAGCAAGCTGACTGTTCTCGCTCTATAGGAAACACAGTAGAGTAGAAGAGTGCTGCTTTTTCAAAAGCAGAGTGTGTTTCTTGTAAGGCGAGCCACAGTTTAATTCCCTTTCATAAACGGAGTTGAATCACATGCAATTTCTGGTCCTAGCAGCAAGAGTTGTTTTCTGGTAAGGAGATTCACTATTGTGCTCAATTGGCCATACACATTGCAAATAGCACTCGCGTCTGTTCCCAGCAAATGCAGTGTATTGGACGCAAGAGAAACTACTGTTCTTGTCAGTTTCCTAAGCAGAGTTGAATTAGATATTGCCCTTGTGTGTAGGAAGCACAGTTCTTTAGTTCTGAGAAAGCTGACTGTTCTGGCTATATAGGAAACACAGTAGAGTAGAAGAGAGCTGCTTTCACAAAAGCAGAGTGTGTTTCTTGTAAGGCAAGCTAGAGTTGAATTCCCTTTCATAAACGGATTTGAATCACATGCAATTTCTGGTCCTAGCAACAAGAGTTGTTTTCTGGTAAGGAGATTCACTATTGTGCTCAATTGGCCATACACATTGCAAATAGCACTCGCGTCTGTTCCCAGCAAATGCAGTGTATTGGACGCAAGAGAAACTACTGTTCTTGTCAGTTTCCTAAGCAGAGTTGAATTAGATATGGCCCTTGTGTGTAGGAAGCACAGTTCTTTAGTTCTGAGCAAGCTGACAGTTCTGGCTATATAGGAAACACAGTAGAGTAGAAGAGTGCTGCTTTCTCTAAAGCAGAGTGTGTTTCTTGTAAGGTGAGCTAGAATTAATTTCCCTTTCATAAACGGAGTTGAATCACATGCAGTTTCTGGTCCTAGCAGCAAAAGTTGTTTTCTGGTAAGGAGATTCACTATTGTGCTCAATTGGCCTTACACAGTGCAAATAGCACTCGCGTCTTATCCCAGCAAATGCAGTGTATTGGACGCAAGAGAAACTACTGTTCTTGTCAGTTTCCTAAGCAGAGTTGAATTAGATATGGCCCTTGTGTGTAGGAAGCACAGTTCTTTAGTTCTGAGCAAGCTGACTGTTCTGGCTATATAGGAAACACAGTAGAGTGGAAGAGTGCTGCTTTCTCAAAAGCAGAGTGTGTTTCTTGTAAGGCGAGCCAGAGTTTAATTCCATTTCATAAACGGAGTTGAATCACATGCAATTTCTGGTCCTAGCATCAAGAGTTGTTTTCTGTAAGGAGATTCACTATTGTGCTCATTTGGCCATACACAGTGCAAATAGCACTCGCGTCTGTACCCAGCAATTGCATTGTATTGGACGCAAGAGAAACTACTGTTCCTGTCAGTTTCCTAAGCAGAGTTGAACTAGTTATGGCCATTGTGTGTAGGAAGCACAGTTCTTTGTTTCTGAGCAAGCTGACTGTTCTGGCTCTATAGGAAACAGAGTAGAGTAGAAGAGTGCTGCTTTCTCAAAAGCAGAGTGTGTTTCTTGTAAGGCGAGCCACAGTTTAATTCCCTTTCATAAACGGAGTTGAATCACATGCAATTTCTGGTCCTAGCAGCAAGAGTTGTTTTCTGGTAAGGAGATTCACTATTGTGCTCAATTGGCCATACACATTGCAAATAGCATTCGCGTCTGTTCCCAGCAAATGCAGTGTATTGGACGCAAGAGAAACTACTGTTCTTGTCAGTTTCCTAAGCAGAGTTGAATTACATATTGCCCTTGTGTGTAGGAAGCACAGTTCTTGAGTTCTGAGCAAGCTTACAGTTCTGGCTATATAGGAAACACAGTAGAGTAGAAGAGTGCTGCTTTCTCTAAAGCAGAGTGTGTTTCTTGTAAGGCGAGGTAGAGTTGATTTCCCTTTCATAAACGGAGTTGAATCACATGCAGTTTCTGGTCCTAGCAGCAAAAGTTGTTTTCTGGTAAGGAGATTCACTATTGTGCTCAATTGGCCATACACAGTGCAAATAGCACTCGCGTCTTATCCCAGCAAATGCAGTGTATTGGACGCAAGAGAAACTACTGTTCTTGTCAGTTTCCTAAGCAGAGTTGAATTAGATATGGCCCTTGTGTGTAGGAAGCACAGTTCTTTAGTTCTGAGCAAGCTGACTGTTCTGGCTCTATAGGAAACACAGTAGAGTAGAAGAGTGCTGCTTTCTCAAAAGCAGAGTGTGTTTCTTGTAAGGCGAGCCAGAGTTTAATTCCCTTTCATAAAAGGAGTTGAATCACATGCAATTTCTGGTCCTAGCAGCAAGAGTTGTTTTCTGTAAGGAGATTCACTATTGTGCTCAATTGGCCATACACATTGCAAATAGCACTCGTGTCTGTTCCCAGCAAATGCAGTGTATTGGATGCAAGAGAAACTACTGTTCTTGTCAGTTTCCTAAGCAGAGTTGAATTAGATATGGCCCTTGTGTGTAGGAAGCGCAGTTCTTTAGTTCTGAGAAAGCTGACTGTTCTGGCTATATAGGAAACACAGTAGAGTAGAAGAGTGCTGCTTTCTCAAAAGCAGAGTGTGTTTCTTGTAAGGCAATCTAGAGTTGAATTCCCTTTCATAAACGGAGTTGAATCACATACAGTTTCTGGTCCTAGCACCAAGAGTTGTTTTCTGGTAAGGAGAGTCACTATTGTGCTCATTTGGCCATACACAGTGCAAATAGCACTCGCGTCTTAATCCAGCAAATGCAGTGTATTGGACGCAAGAGAAACTACTGTTCTTGTCAGTTTCCTAAGCAGAGTTGAATTAGATATTGCCCTTGTGTGTAGGAAGCACAGTTCTTGAGTTCTGAGCAAGCTGACAGTTCTGGCTATATAGGAAACACAGGAGAGTAGAAGAGTGCTGCTTTCTCTAAAGCAGAGTGTGTTTCTTGTAAGGCGAGCTAGAGTTGATTTCCCTTTCATAAACGGAGTTGAATCACATGCAGTTTCTGGTCCTAGCAGCAAAAGTTGTTTTCTGGTAAGGATATTCACTATTGTGCTCAATTGGCCATACACATTGCAAATAGCACTCGCGTCTGTACCCAGCAAATGCAGTGTATTGGACGCAAGAGAAACTACTGTTCTTGTCAGTTTCCTAAGCAGAGTTGAATTAGATATGGCCCTTGTGTGTAGGAAGCACAGTTCTTTAGTTCTGAGCAAGCTGACAGTTCTGGCTATATAGGAAACACAGTAGAGTAGAAGAGTGCTGCTTTCTCTAAAGCAGAGTGTGTTTTTTGTAAGGTGAGCTAGAGTTGATTTCCCTTTCATAAACGGAGTTGAATCACATGCAGTTTCTGGTCCTAGCAGCAAAAGTTGTTTTCTGGTAAGGAGATTCACTATTGTGCTCAATTGGCCTTACACAGTGCAAATAGCACTCGCGTCTGTTCCCAGCAAATGCAGTGTATTGGACGCAAGAGAAACTACTGTTCTTGTCAGTTTCCTAAGCAGAGTTGATTTAGATATTGCCCTTGTGTGTAGGAAGCACAGTTCTTGAGTTCTGAGCAAGCTGACAGTTCTGGCTATATAGGAAACACAGTAGAGTAGAAGAGTGCTGCTTTCTCTAAAGCAGAGTGTGTTTCTTGTAAGGCGAGCCAGAGTTTAATTCCATTTCATAAACGGAGTTGAATCACATGCAATTTCTGGTCCTAGCATCAAGAGTTGTTTTCTGTAAGGAGATTCACTATTGTGCTCATTTGGCCATACACAGTGCAAATAGCACTCGCGTCTGTACCCAGCAATTGCATTGTATTGGACGCAAGAGAAACTACTGTTCCTGTCAGTTTCCTAAGCAGAGTTGAACTAGTTATGGCCATTGTGTGTAGGAAGCACAGTTCTTTGTTTCTGAGCAAGCTGACTGTTCTGGCTCTATAGGAAACAGAGTAGAGTAGAAGAGTGCTGCTTTCTCAAAAGCAGAGTGTGTTTCTTGTAAGGCGAGCCACAGTTTAATTCCCTTTCATAAACGGAGTTGAATCACATGCAATTTCTGGTCCTAGCAGCAAGAGTTGTTTTCTGGTAAGGAGATTCACTATTGTGCTCAATTGGCCATACACATTGCAAATAGCATTCGCGTCTGTTCCCAGCAAATGCAGTGTATTGGACGCAAGAGAAACTACTGTTCTTGTCAGTTTCCTAAGCAGAGTTGAATTAGATATTGCCCTTGTGTGTAGGAAGCACAGTTCTTGAGTTCTGAGCAAGCTTACAGTTCTGGCTATATAGGAAACACAGTAGAGTAGAAGAGTGCTGCTTTCTCTAAAGCAGAGTGTGTTTCTTGTAAGGCGAGGTAGAGTTGATTTCCCTTTCATAAACGGAGTTGAATCACATGCAGTTTCTGGTCCTAGCAGCAAAAGTTGTTTTCTGGTAAGGAGATTCACTATTGTGCTCAATTGGCCATACACAGTGCAAATAGCACTCGCGTCTTATCCCAGCAAATGCAGTGTATTGGACGCAAGAGAAACTACTGTTCTTGTCAGTTTCCTAAGCAGAGTTGAATTAGATATGGCCCTTGTGTGTAGGAAGCACAGTTCTTTAGTTCTGAGCAAGCTGACTGTTCTGGCTCTATAGGAAACACAGTAGAGTAGAAGAGTGCTGCTTTCTCAAAAGCAGAGTGTGTTTCTTGTAAGGCGAGCCAGAGTTTAATTCCCTTTCATAAAAGGAGTTGAATCACATGCAATTTCTGGTCCTAGCAGCAAGAGTTGTTTTCTGTAAGGAGATTCACTATTGTGCTCAATTGGCCATACACATTGCAAATAGCACTCGTGTCTGTTCCCAGCAAATGCAGTGTATTGGACGCAAGAGAAACTACTGTTCTTGTCAGTTTCCTAAGCAGAGTTGAATTAGATATGGCCCTTGTGTGTAGGAAGCGCAGTTCTTTAGTTCTGAGCAAGCTGACTGTTCTGGCTATATAGGAAACACAGTAGAGTAGAAGAGTGCTGCTTTCTCAAAAGCAGAGTGTGTTTCTTGTAAGGCAATCTAGAGTTGAATTCCCTTTCATAAACGGAGTTGAATCACATACAGTTTCTGGTCCTAGCACCAAGAGTTGTTTTCTGGTAAGGAGAGTCACTATTGTGCTCATTTGGCCATACACAGTGCAAATAGCACTCGCGTCTTAATCCAGCAAATGCAGTGTATTGGACGCAAGAGAAACTACTGTTCTTGTCAGTTTCCTAAGCAGAGTTGAATTAGATATTGCCCTTGTGTGTAGGAAGCACAGTTCTTGAGTTCTGAGCAAGCTGACAGTTCTGGCTATATAGGAAACACAGGAGAGTAGAAGAGTGCTGCTTTCTCTAAAGCAGAGTGTGTTTCTTGTAAGGCGAGCTAGAGTTGATTTCCCTTTCATAAACGGAGTTGAATCACATGCAGTTTCTGGTCCTAGCAGCAAAAGTTGTTTTCTGGTAAGGATATTCACTATTGTGCTCAATTGGCCATACACATTGCAAATAGCACTCGCGTCTGTACCCAGCAAATGCAGTGTATTGGACGCAAGAGAAACTACTGTTCTTGTCAGTTTCCTAAGCAGAGTTGAATTAGATATGGCCCTTGTGTGTAGGAAGCACAGTTCTTTAGTTCTGAGCAAGCTGACAGTTCTGGCTATATAGGAAACACAGTAGAGTAGAAGAGTGCTGCTTTCTCTAAAGCAGAGTGTGTTTTTTGTAAGGTGAGCTAGAGTTGATTTCCCTTTCATAAACGGAGTTGAATCACATGCAGTTTCTGGTCCTAGCAGCAAAAGTTGTTTTCTGGTAAGGAGATTCACTATTGTGCTCAATTGGCCTTACACAGTGCAAATAGCACTCGCGTCTGTTCCCAGCAAATGCAGTGTATTGGACGCAAGAGAAACTACTGTTCTTGTCAGTTTCCTAAGCAGAGTTGATTTAGATATTGCCCTTGTGTGTAGGAAGCACAGTTCTTGAGTTCTGAGCAAGCTGACAGTTCTGGCTATATAGGAAACACAGTAGAGTAGAAGAGTGCTGCTTTCTCTAAAGCAGAGTGTGTTTCTTGTAAGGCGAGCTAGAGTTGATTTCCCTTTCATAAACGGAGTTGAATCACATGCAGTTTCTGGTTCTAGCACCAAGAGTTGTTTTCTGGTAAGGAGAGTCACTATTGTGCTCATTTGGCCATACACAGTGCAAATAGCACTCGCGTCTGTACCCAGCAAGTGCATTGTATTGGACGCAAGAGAAACTACTGTTCTTGTCAGTTTCCTAAGCAGAGTTGAACTAGTTTTGGCCATTGTGTGTAGGAAGCACAGTTCTTTGGTTCTGAGCAAGCTGACTGTTCTCGCTCTATAGGAAACACAGTAGAGTAGAAGAGTGCTGCTTTTTCAAAAGCAGAGTGTGTTTCTTGTAAGGCGAGCCACAGTTTAATTCCCTTTCATAAACGGAGTTGAATCACATGCAATTTCTGGTCCTAGCAGCAAGAGTTGTTTTCTGGTAAGGAGATTCACTATTGTGCTCAATTGGCCATACACATTGCAAATAGCACTCGCGTCTGTTCCCAGCAAATGCAGTGTATTGGACGCAAGAGAAACTACTGTTCTTGTCAGTTTCCTAAGCAGAGTTGAATTAGATATTGCCCTTGTGTGTAGGAAGCACAGTTCTTTAGTTCTGAGCAAGCTGACTGTTCTGGCTATATAGGAAACACAGTAGAGTAGAAGAGAGCTGCTTTCACAAAAGCAGAGTGTGTTTCTTGTAAGGCAAGCTAGAGTTGAATTCCCTTTCATAAACGGATTTGAATCACATGCAATTTCTGGTCCTAGCAACAAGAGTTGTTTTATGGTAAGGAGATTCACTATTGTGCTCAATTGGCCATACACATTGCAAATAGCACTCGCGTCTGTTCCCAGCAAATGCAGTGTATTGGACGCAAGAGAAACTACTGTTCTTGTCAGTTTCCTAAGCAGAGTTGAATTAGATATGGCCCTTGTGTGTAGGAAGCACAGTTCTTTAGTTCTGAGCAAGCTGACAGTTCTGGCTATATAGGAAACACAGTAGAGTAGAAGAGTGCTGCTTTCTCTAAAGCAGAGTGTGTTTCTTGTAAGGTGAGCTAGAATTAATTTCCCTTTCATAAACGGAGTTGAATCACATGCAGTTTCTGGTCCTAGCAGCAAAAGTTGTTTTCTGGTAAGGAGATTCACTATTGTGCTCAATTGGCCTTACACAGTGCAAATAGCACTCGCGTCTTATCCCAGCAAATGCAGTGTATTGGACGCAAGAGAAACTACTGTTCTTGTCAGTTTCCTAAGCAGAGTTGAATTAGATATGGCCCTTGTGTGTAGGAAGCACAGTTCTTTAGTTCTGAGCAAGCTGACTGTTCTGGCTATATAGGAAACACAGTAGAGTGGAAGAGTGCTGCTTTCTCAAAAGCAGAGTGTGTTTCTTGTAAGGCGAGCCAGAGTTTAATTCCATTTCATAAACGGAGTTGAATCACATGCAATTTCTGGTCCTAGCATCAAGAGTTGTTTTCTGTAAGGAGATTCACTATTGTGCTCATTTGGCCATACACAGTGCAAATAGCACTCGCGTCTGTACCCAGCAATTGCATTGTATTGGACGCAAGAGAAACTACTGTTCCTGTCAGTTTCCTAAGCAGAGTTGAACTAGTTATGGCCATTGTGTGTAGGAAGCACAGTTCTTTGTTTCTGAGCAAGCTGACTGTTCTGGCTCTATAGGAAACAGAGTAGAGTAGAAGAGTGCTGCTTTCTCAAAAGCAGAGTGTGTTTCTTGTAAGGCGAGCCACAGTTTAATTCCCTTTCATAAACGGAGTTGAATCACATGCAATTTCTGGTCCTAGCAGCAAGAGTTGTTTTCTGGTAAGGAGATTCACTATTGTGCTCAATTGGCCATACACATTGCAAATAGCATTCGCGTCTGTTCCCAGCAAATGCAGTGTATTGGACGCAAGAGAAACTACTGTTCTTGTCAGTTTCCTAAGCAGAGTTGAATTAGATATTGCCCTTGTGTGTAGGAAGCACAGTTCTTGAGTTCTGAGCAAGCTTACAGTTCTGGCTATATAGGAAACACAGTAGAGTAGAAGAGTGCTGCTTTCTCTAAAGCAGAGTGTGTTTCTTGTAAGGCGAGGTAGAGTTGATTTCCCTTTCATAAACGGAGTTGAATCACATGCAGTTTCTGGTCCTAGCAGCAAAAGTTGTTTTCTGGTAAGGAGATTCACTATTGTGCTCAATTGGCCATACACAGTGCAAATAGCACTCGCGTCTTATCCCAGCAAATGCAGTGTATTGGACGCAAGAGAAACTACTGTTCTTGTCAGTTTCCTAAGCAGAGTTGAATTAGATATGGCCCTTGTGTGTAGGAAGCACAGTTCTTTAGTTCTGAGCAAGCTGACTGTTCTGGCTCTATAGGAAACACAGTAGAGTAGAAGAGTGCTGCTTTCTCAAAAGCAGAGTGTGTTTCTTGTAAGGCGAGCCAGAGTTTAATTCCCTTTCATAAAAGGAGTTGAATCACATGCAATTTCTGGTCCTAGCAGCAAGAGTTGTTTTCTGTAAGGAGATTCACTATTGTGCTCAATTGGCCATACACATTGCAAATAGCACTCGTGTCTGTTCCCAGCAAATGCAGTGTATTGGACGCAAGAGAAACTACTGTTCTTGTCAGTTTCCTAAGCAGAGTTGAATTAGATATGGCCCTTGTGTGTAGGAAGCGCAGTTCTTTAGTTCTGAGCAAGCTGACTGTTCTGGCTATATAGGAAACACAGTAGAGTAGAAGAGTGCTGCTTTCTCAAAAGCAGAGTGTGTTTCTTGTAAGGCAATCTAGAGTTGAATTCCCTTTCATAAACGGAGTTGAATCACATACAGTTTCTGGTCCTAGCACCAAGAGTTGTTTTCTGGTAAGGAGAGTCACTATTGTGCTCATTTGGCCATACACAGTGCAAATAGCACTCGCGTCTTAATCCAGCAAATGCAGTGTATTGGACGCAAGAGAAACTACTGTTCTTGTCAGTTTCCTAAGCAGAGTTGAATTAGATATTGCCCTTGTGTGTAGGAAGCACAGTTCTTGAGTTCTGAGCAAGCTGACAGTTCTGGCTATATAGGAAACACAGGAGAGTAGAAGAGTGCTGCTTTCTCTAAAGCAGAGTGTGTTTCTTGTAAGGCGAGCTAGAGTTGATTTCCCTTTCATAAACGGAGTTGAATCACATGCAGTTTCTGGTCCTAGCAGCAAAAGTTGTTTTCTGGTAAGGATATTCACTATTGTGCTCAATTGGCCATACACATTGCAAATAGCACTCGCGTCTGTACCCAGCAAATGCAGTGTATTGGACGCAAGAGAAACTACTGTTCTTGTCAGTTTCCTAAGCAGAGTTGAATTAGATATGGCCCTTGTGTGTAGGAAGCACAGTTCTTTAGTTCTGAGCAAGCTGACAGTTCTGGCTATATAGGAAACAGTAGAGTAGAAGAGTGCTGCTTTCTCTAAAGCAGAGTGTGTTTTTTGTAAGGTGAGCTAGAGTTGATTTCCCTTTCATAAACGGAGTTGAATCACATGCAGTTTCTGGTCCTAGCAGCAAAAGTTGTTTTCTGGTAAGGAGATTCACTATTGTGCTCAATTGGCCTTACACAGTGCAAATAGCACTCGCGTCTGTTCCCAGCAAATGCAGTGTATTGGACGCAAGAGAAACTACTGTTCTTGTCAGTTTCCTAAGCAGAGTTGATTTAGATATTGCCCTTGTGTGTAGGAAGCACAGTTCTTGAGTTCTGAGCAAGCTGACAGTTCTGGCTATATAGGAAACACAGTAGAGTAGAAGAGTGCTGCTTTCTCTAAAGCAGAGTGTGTTTCTTGTAAGGCGAGGTAGAGTTGATTTCCCTTTCATAAACGGAGTTGAATCACATGCAGTTTCTGGTCCTAGCAGCAAAAGTTGTTTTCTGGTAAGGAGATTCACTATTGTGCTCAATTGGCCATACACAGTGCAAATAGCACTCGCGTCTTATCCCAGCAAATGCAGTGTATTGGACGCAAGAGAAACTACTGTTCTTGTCAGTTTCCTAAGCAGAGTTGAATTAGATATGGCCCTTGTGTGTAGGAAGCGCAGTTCTTTAGTTCTGCGCAAGCTGACTGTTCTGGCTATATAGGAAACACAGTAGAGTAGAAGAGTGCTGCTTTCTCAAAAGCAGAGTGTGTTTCTTGTAAGGCAATCTAGAGTTGAATTCCCTTTCATAAACGGAGTTGAATCACATACAGTTTCTGGTCCTAGCACCAAGAGTTGTTTTCTGGTAAGGAGAGTCACTATTGTGCTCATTTGGCCATACACAGTGCAAATAGCACTCGCGTCTTAATCCAGCAAATGCAGTGTATTGGACGCAAGAGAAACTACTGTTCTTGTCAGTTTCCTAAGCAGAGTTGAATTAGATATTGCCCTTGTGTGTAGGAAGCACAGTTCTTGAGTTCTGAGCAAGCTGACAGTTCTGGCTATATAGGAAACACAGGAGAGTAGAAGAGTGCTGCTTTCTCTAAAGCAGAGTGTGTTTCTTGTAAGGCGAGCTAGAGTTGATTTCCCTTTCATAAACGGAGTTGAATCACATGCAGTTTCTGGTCCTAGCAGCAAAAGTTGTTTTCTGGTAAGGATATTCACTATTGTGCTCAATTGGCCATACACAGTGCAAATAGCACTCGCGTCTGTACCCAGCAAATGCAGTGTATTGGACGCAAGAGAAACTACTGTTCTTGTCAGTTTCCTAAGCAGAGTTGAATTAGATATGGCCCTTGTGTGTAGGAAGCACAGTTCTTTAGTTCTGAGCAAGCTGACAGTTCTGGCTATATAGGAAACACAGTAGAGTAGAAGAGTGCTGCTTTCTCTAAAGCAGAGTGTGTTTTTTGTAAGGTGAGCTAGAGTTGATTTCCCTTTCATAAACGGAGTTGAATCACATGCAGTTTCTGGTCCTAGCAGCAAAAGTTGTTTTCTGGTAAGGAGATTCACTATTGTGCTCAATTGGCCTTACACAGTGCAAATAGCACTCGCGTCTTATCCCAGCAAATGCAGTGTATTGGACGCAAAACAAACTACTGTTCTTGTCAGTTTCCTAAGCAGAGTTGAATTAGATATGGCCCTTGTGTGTAGGAAGCACAGTTCTTTAGTTCTGAGCAAGCTGACAGTTCTGGCTATATAGGAAACACAGTAGAGTAGAAGAGTGCTGCTTTCTCAAAAGCAGAGTGTGTTTCTTGTAAGGCGAGCCAGAGTTTAATTCCCTTTCATAAACGTAGTTGAATCACATGCAATTTCTGGTCCTAGCAGCAAGAGTTGTTTTCTGGTAAGGAGATTCACTATTGTGCTAAATTGGCCATACACATTGCAAATAGCACTCGCCTCTGTTCCCAGCAAATGCAGTGTATTGGACACAAGAGAAACTACTGTTCTTGTCAGTTTCCTAAGCAGAGTTGAATTAGATATGGCCCTTGTGTGTAGGAAGCACAGTTCTTTAGCTCTGAGCAAGCAGACAGTTCTGGCTTTATAGGAAACAGAGTAGAGTAGAAGAGTGCTGCTTTCTCTAAAGCAGAGTGTGTTTCTTGTAAGGCGAGCAAGAGTTGATTTCCCTTTCATAAATGGAGTTGAATCACATGCAGTTTCTGGTCCTAGCAGCAAAAGTTGTTTTATGGTAAGGAGATTCACTATTGTGCTCAATTGGCCATACACAGTGCAAATAGCACTCGCGTCTTAATCCAGCAAATGCAGTGTATTGGACGCAAGAGAAACTACTGTTCTTGTCAGTTTCCTAAGCAGAGTTGAATTACATATGGCCCTTGTGTGTAGGAAGCACAGTTCTTTAGTTCTGAGCAAGCTGACTGTTCTGGCTATATAGGAAACACAGTAGAGTAGAAGAGTGCTGCTTTCTCAAAAGCAGAGTGTGTTTCTTGTAAGGCAAGCTAGAGTTGAATTCCCTTTCATAAACGGAGTTGAATCACATGCAGTTTCTGGTTCTAGCACCAAGAGTTGTTTTCTGGTAAGGAGAGTCACTATTGTGCTCATTTGGCCATACACAGTGCAAATAGCACTCGCGTCTGTACCCAGCAAATGCAGTGTATTGGACGCAAGACAAACTACTGTTCTTGTCAGTTTCCTAAGCCGAGTTGAATTAGATATGGCCCTTGTGTGTAGGAAGCACAGTTCTTTAGTTCTGAGCAAGCTGACAGTTCTGGCTTTATAGGAAACAGAGTAGAGTAGAAGAGTGCTGCTTTCTCTAAAGCAGAGTGTGTTTCTTGTAAGGCGAGCTAGAGTTGATTTCCCTTTCATAAATGGAGTTGAATCACATGCAGTTTCTGGTCCTAGCAGCAAAAGTTGTTTTCTGGTAAGGAGATTCACTATTGTGCTCAATTGGCCATACACAGTGCAAATAGCACTCTCGTCTGTACCCAGCAAGTGCATTGTATTGGACACAAGAGAAACTACTGTTCTTGTCAGTTTCCTATGCAGAGTTGAACTAGTTTTGGCCATTGTGTGTAGGAAGCACAGTTCTTTGGTTATGAGCAAGCTGACTGTTCTGGCTCTATAGGAAACAGAGTAGAGTAGAAGAGTGCTGCTTTCTCAAAAGCAGAGTGTGTTTCTTGTAAGGCGAGCCAGAGTTTAATTCCCTTTCATAAACGGAGTTGAATCACATGCAGTTTCTGGTCCTAGCAGCAAGAGTTGTTTTCTGGTAAGGAGATTCACTATTGTGCTCAATTGGCCATACACATTGCAAATAGCACTCGCGTCTGTTCCCAGCAAATTGGACGCAAGAGAAACTACTGTTCTTGTCAGTTTCCTAAGCAGAGTTGAATTAGATATGGCCCTTGTGTGTAGGAGGCACAGTTCTTTAGTTCTGAGCAAGCTGACAGTTCTGGCTATATAGGAAACACAGTAGAGTAGAAGAGTGCTGCTTTCTCAAAAGCAGAGTGTGTTTCTTGTAAGGCGAGCCACAGTTTAATTCCCTTTCATAAACGGAGTTGAATCACATGCAATTTCTGGTCCTAGAAGCAAGAGTTGTTTTCTGGTAAGGAGATTCACTATTGTGCTCAATTGGCCATACACATTGCAAATAGCACTCGCGTCTGTTCCCAGCAAATGCAGTGTATTGGACGCAAGAGAAACTACTGTTCTTGTCAGTTTCCTAAGCAGAGTTGAATTAGATATTGCCCTTGTGTGTAGGAAGCACAGTTCTTTAGTTCTGAGCAAGCTGACTGTTCTGGCTATATAGGAAACACAGTAGAGTAGAAGAGAGCTGCTTTCACAAAAGCAGAGTGTGTTTCTTGTAAGGCAAGCTAGAGTTGAATTCCCTTTCATAAACGGATTTGAATCACATGCAATTTCTGGTCCTAGCAACAAGAGTTGTTTTCTGGTAAGGAGATTCACTATTGTGCTCAATTGGCCATACACATTGCAAATAGCACTCGCGTCTGTTCCCAGCAAATGCAGTGTATTGGACGCAAGAGAAACTACTGTTCTTGTCAGTTTCCTAAGCAGAGTTGAATTAGATATGGCCCTTGTGCGTAGGAAGCACAGTTCTTTAGTTCTGAGCAAGCTGACAGTTCTGGCTATATAGGAAACACAGTAGAGTAGAAGAGTGCTGCTTTCTCTAAAGCAGAGTGTGTTTCTTGTAAGGTGAGCTAGAATTAATTTCCCTTTCATAAACGGAGTTGAATCACATGCAGTTTCTGGTCCTAGCAGCAAAAGTTGTTTTCTGGTAAGGAGATTCACTATTGTGCTCAATTGGCCTTACACAGTGCAAATAGCACTCGCGTCTTATCCCAGCAAATGCAGTGTATTGGACGCAAGAGAAACTACTGTTCTTGTCAGTTTCCTAAGCAGAGTTGAATTAGATATGGCCCTTGTGTGTAGGAAGCACAGTTCTTTAGTTCTGAGCAAGCTGACTGTTCTGGCTATATAGGAAACACAGTAGAGTGGAAGAGTGCTGCTTTCTCAAAAGCAGAGTGTGTTTCTTGTAAGGCGAGCCAGAGTTTAATTCCATTTCATAAACGGAGTTGAATCACATGCAATTTCTGGTCCTAGCATCAAGAGTTGTTTTCTGTAAGGAGATTCACTATTGTGCTCATTTGGCCATACACAGTGCAAATAGCACTCGCGTCTGTACCCAGCAATTGCATTGTATTGGACGCAAGAGAAACTACTGTTCCTGTCAGTTTCCTAAGCAGAGTTGAACTAGTTATGGCCATTGTGTGTAGGAAGCACAGTTCTTTGTTTCTGAGCAAGCTGACTGTTCTGGCTCTATAGGAAACAGAGTAGAGTAGAAGAGTGCTGCTTTCTCAAAAGCAGAGTGTGTTTCTTGTAAGGCGAGCCACAGTTTAATTCCCTTTCATAAACGGAGTTGAATCACATGCAATTTCTGGTCCTAGCAGCAAGAGTTGTTTTCTGGTAAGGAGATTCACTATTGTGCTCAATTGGCCATACACATTGCAAATAGCATTCGCGTCTGTTCCCAGCAAATGCAGTGTATTGGACGCAAGAGAAACTACTGTTCTTGTCAGTTTCCTAAGCAGAGTTGAATTAGATATTGCCCTTGTGTGTAGGAAGCACAGTTCTTGAGTTCTGAGCAAGCTTACAGTTCTGGCTATATAGGAAACACAGTAGAGTAGAAGAGTGCTGCTTTCTCTAAAGCAGAGTGTGTTTCTTGTAAGGCGAGGTAGAGTTGATTTCCCTTTCATAAACGGAGTTGAATCACATGCAGTTTCTGGTCCTAGCAGCAAAAGTTGTTTTCTGGTAAGGAGATTCACTATTGTGCTCAATTGGCCATACACAGTGCAAATAGCACTCGCGTCTTATCCCAGCAAATGCAGTGTATTGGACGCAAGAGAAACTACTGTTCTTGTCAGTTTCCTAAGCAGAGTTGAATTAGATATGGCCCTTGTGTGTAGGAAGCACAGTTCTTTAGTTCTGAGCAAGCTGACTGTTCTGGCTCTATAGGAAACACAGTAGAGTAGAAGAGTGCTGCTTTCTCAAAAGCAGAGTGTGTTTCTTGTAAGGCGAGCCAGAGTTTAATTCCCTTTCATAAAAGGAGTTGAATCACATGCAATTTCTGGTCCTAGCAGCAAGAGTTGTTTTCTGTAAGGAGATTCACTATTGTGCTCAATTGGCCATACACATTGCAAATAGCACTCGTGTCTGTTCCCAGCAAATGCAGTGTATTGGACGCAAGAGAAACTACTGTTCTTGTCAGTTTCCTAAGCAGAGTTGAATTAGATATGGCCCTTGTGTGTAGGAAGCGCAGTTCTTTAGTTCTGAGCAAGCTGACTGTTCTGGCTATATAGGAAACACAGTAGAGTAGAAGAGTGCTGCTTTCTCAAAAGCAGAGTGTGTTTCTTGTAAGGCAATCTAGAGTTGAATTCCCTTTCATAAACGGAGTTGAATCACATACAGTTTCTGGTCCTAGCACCAAGAGTTGTTTTCTGGTAAGGAGAGTCACTATTGTGCTCATTTGGCCATACACAGTGCAAATAGCACTCGCGTCTTAATCCAGCAAATGCAGTGTATTGGACGCAAGAGAAACTACTGTTCTTGTCAGTTTCCTAAGCAGAGTTGAATTAGATATTGCCCTTGTGTGTAGGAAGCACAGTTCTTGAGTTCTGAGCAAGCTGACAGTTCTGGCTATATAGGAAACACAGGAGAGTAGAAGAGTGCTGCTTTCTCTAAAGCAGAGTGTGTTTCTTGTAAGGCGAGCTAGAGTTGATTTCCCTTTCATAAACGGAGTTGAATCACATGCAGTTTCTGGTCCTAGCAGCAAAAGTTGTTTTCTGGTAAGGATATTCACTATTGTGCTCAATTGGCCATACACAGTGCAAATAGCACTCGCGTCTGTACCCAGCAAATGCAGTGTATTGGACGCAAGAGAAACTACTGTTCTTGTCAGTTTCCTAAGCAGAGTTGAATTAGATATGGCCCTTGTGTGTAGGAAGCACAGTTCTTTAGTTCTGAGCAAGCTGACAGTTCTGGCTATATAGGAAACACAGTAGAGTAGAAGAGTGCTGCTTTCTCTAAAGCAGAGTGTGTTTTTTGTAAGGTGAGCTAGAGTTGATTTCCCTTTCATAAACGGAGTTGAATCACATGCAGTTTCTGGTCCTAGCAGCAAAAGTTGTTTTCTGGTAAGGAGATTCACTATTGTGCTCAATTGGCCTTACACAGTGCAAATAGCACTCGCGTCTTATCCCAGCAAATGCAGTGTATTGGACGCAAGACAAACTACTGTTCTTTTCAGTTTCCTAAGCAGAGTTGAATTAGATATGGCCCTTGTGTGTAGGAAGCACAGTTCTTTAGTTCTGAGCAAGCTGACTGTTCTGGCTATATAGGAAACACAGTAGAGTAGAAGAGTGCTGCTTTCTCAAAAGCAGAGTGTGTTTCTTGTAAGGCGAGCCAGAGTTTAATTCCCTTTCATAAACGTAGTTGAATCACATGCAATTTCTGGTCCTAGCAGCAAGAGTTGTTTTCTGGTAAGGAGATTCACTATTGTGCTAAATTGGCCATACACATTGCAAATAGCACTCGCCTCTGTTCCCAGCAAATGCAGTGTATTGGACACAAGAGAAACTACTGTTCTTGTCAGTTTCCTAAGCAGAGTTGAATTAGATATGGCCCTTGTGTGTAGGAAGCACAGTTCTTTAGCTCTGAGCAAGCTGACAGTTCTGGCTTTATAGGAAATAGAGTAGAGTAGAAGAGTGCTGCTTTCTCTAAAGCAGAGTGTGTTTCTTGTAAGGCGAGCTAGAGTTGATTTCCCTTTCATAAATGGAGTTGAATCACATGCAGTTTCTGGTCCTAGCAGCAAAAGTTGTTTTATGGTAAGGAGATTCACTATTGTGCTCAATTGGCCATACACAGTGCAAATAGCACTCGCGTCTTAATCCAGCAAATGCAGTGTATTGGACGCAAGAGAAACTACTGTTCTTGTCAGTTTCCTAAGCAGAGTTGAATTACATATGGCCCTTGTGTGTAGGAAGCACAGTTCTTTAGTTCTGAGCAAGCTGACTGTTCTGGCTATATAGGAAACACAGTAGAGTAGAAGAGTGCTGCTTTCTCAAAAGCAGAGTGTGTTTCTTGTAAGGCAAGCTAGAGTTGAATTCCCTTTCATAAACGGAGTTGAATCACATGCAGTTTCTGGTTCTAGCACCAAGAGTTGTTTTCTGGTAAGGAGAGTCACTATTGTGCTCATTTGGCCATACACAGTGCAAATAGCACTCGCGTCTGTACCCAGCAAGTGCATTGTATTGGACACAAGAGAAACTACTGTTCTTGTCAGTTTCCTATGCAGAGTTGAACTAGTTTTGGCCATTGTGTGTAGGAAGCACAGTTCTTTGGTTATGAGCAAGCTGACTGTTCTGGCTCTATAGGAAACAGAGTAGAGTAGAAGAGTGCTGCTTTCTCAAAAGCAGAGTGTGTTTCTTGTAAGGCGAGCCAGAGTTTAATTGCCTTTCATAAACGGAGTTGAATCACATGCAATTTCTGGTCCTAGCAGCAAGAGTTGTTTTCTGGTAAGGAGATTCACTATTGTGCTCAATTGGCCATACACATTGCAAATAGCACTCGCGTCTGTTCCCAGCAAATTGGACGCAAGAGAAACTACTGTTCTTGTCAGTTTCCTAAGCAGAGTTGAATTAGATATGGCCCTTGTGTGTAGGAGGCACAGTTCTTTAGTTCTGAGCAAGCTGACTGTTCTGGCTCTATAGGAAACACAGTAGAGTAGAAGAGTGCTGCTTTCTCAAAAGCAGAGTGTGTTTCTTGTAAGGCGAGCCACAGTTTAATTCCCTTTCATAAACGGAGTTGAATCACATGCAATTTCTGGTCCTAGCAGCAAGAGTTGTTTTCTGGTAAGGAGATTCACTATTGTGCTCAATTGGCCATACACATTGCAAATAGCACTCGCGTCTGTTCCCAGCAAATGCAGTGTATTGGACGCAAGAGAAACTACTGTTCTTGTCAGTTTCCTAAGCAGAGTTGAATTAGATATGGCCCTTGTGTGTAGGAAGCACAGTTCTTTAGTTCTGAGCAAGCTGACAGTTCTGGCTATATAGGAAACACAGGAGAGTAGAAGAGTGCTGCTTTCTCTAAAGCAGAGAGTGTTTCTTGTAAGGCGAGCTAGAGTTGATTTCCCTTTCATAAACGGAGTTGAATCACATGCAGTTTCTGGTCTTAGCAGCAAAAGTTGTTTTCTGGTAAGGAGATTCACTATTGTGCTCAATTGGCCATACACATTGCAAATAGCACTCGCGTCTGTTCCCAGCAAATGCAGTGTATTGGACGCAAGAGAAACTATTGTTCTTGTCAGTTTCCTAAGCAGAGTTGAATTAGATATGGCCCTTTTGTGTAGGAAGCACAGTTCTTTAGTTCTGAGCAAGCTGACAGTTCTGGCTATATAGGAAACACAGTAGAGTAGAAGAGTGCTGCTTTCTCTAAAGCAGAGTGTGTTTCTTGTAAGGTGAGCTAGAGTTGATTTCCCTTTCATAAACGGAGTTGAATCACATGCAGTTTCTGGTCCTAGCAGCAAAAGTTGTTTTCTGGTAAGGAGAGTCACTATTGTGCTCATTTGGCCATACACAGTGCAAAGAGCACTCGCGTCTGTACCCAGCAAGTGCATTGGATTGGACGCAAGAGAAACTACTGTTCTTGTCAGTTTCCTAAGCAGAGTTGAACTAGTTATGGCCATTGTGTGTAGGAAGCACAGTTCTTTAGTTCTGAGCAAGCTGACTGTTCTGGCTATATAGGAAACACATTAGAGTAGAAGAGTGCTGCTTTCTCAAAAGCAGAGTGTGTTTCTTGTAAGGCGAGCCACAGTTTAATTCCCTTTCATAAACGGAGTTGAATCACATGCAATTTCTGGTCCTAGCAGCAAGAGTTGTTTTCTGGTAAGGAGATTCACTATTGTGCTCAATTGGCCATACACATTGCAAATAGCACTCGCGTCTGTTCCCAGCAAATGCAGTGTATTGGACGCAAGAGAAACTACTGTTTTTGTCAGTTTCCTAAGCAGAGTTGAATTAGATATTGCCCTTGTGTGTAGGAAGCACAGTTCTTTAGTTCTGAGCAAGCTGACTGTTCTGGCTATATAGGAAACACAGTAGAGTAGAAGAGAGCGGCTTTCACAAAAGCAGAGTGTGTTTCTTGTAAGGCAAGCTAGAGTTGAATTCCCTTTCATAAACGGATTTGAATCACATGCAATTTCTCGTCCTAGCAACAAGAGTTGTTTTCTGGTAAGGAGATTCACTATTGTGCTCAATTGGCCATACACATTGCAAATAGCACTCGCGTCTGTTCCCAGCAAATGCAGTGTATTGGACGCAAGAGAAACTACTGTTCTTGTCAGTTTCCTAAGCAGAGTTGAATTAGATATGGCCCTTGTGTGTAGGAAGCACAGTTCTTTAGTTCTGAGCAAGCTGACAGTTCTGGCTATATAGGAAACACAGTAGAGTAGAAGAGTGCTGCTTTCTCTAAAGCAGAGTGTGTTTCTTGTAAGGTGAGCTAGAATTAATTTCCCTTTCATAAACGGAGTTGAATCACATGCAGTTTCTGGTCCTAGCAGCAAAAGTTGTTTTCTGGTAAGGAGATTCACTATTGTGCTCAATTGGCCTTACACAGTGCAAATAGCACTCGCGTCTTATCCCAGCAAATGCAGTGTATTGGACGCAAGAGAAACTACTGTTCTTGTCAGTTTCCTAAGCAGAGTTGAATTAGATATGGCCCTTGTGTGTAGGAAGCACAGTTCTTTAGTTCTGAGCAAGCTGACTGTTCTGGCTATATAGGAAACACAGTAGAGTGGAAGAGTGCTGCTTTCTCAAAAGCAGAGTGTGTTTCTTGTAAGGCGAGCCAGAGTTTAATTCCCTTTCATAAACGGAGTTGAATCACATGCAATTTCTGGTCCTAGCATCAAGAGTTGTTTTCTGTAAGGAGATTCACTATTGTGCTCATTTGGCCATACACAGTGCAAATAGCACTCGCGTCTGTACCCAGCAAGTGCATTGTATTGGACGCAAGAGAAACTACTGTTCCTGTCAGTTTCCTAAGCAGAGTTGAACTACTTATGGCCATTGTGTGTAGGAAGCACAGTTCTTTGTTTCTGAGCAAGCTGACTGTTCTGGCTCTATAGGAAACAGAGTAGAGTAGAAGAGTGCTGCTTTCTCAAAAGCAGAGTGTGTTTCTTGTAAGGCGAGCCACAGTTTAATTCCCTTTCATAAACGGAGTTGAATCACATGCAATTTCTGGTCCTAGCAGCAAGAGTTGTTTTCTGGTAAGGAGATTCACTATTGTGCTCAATTGGCCATACACATTGCAAATAGCACTCGCGTCTGTTCCCAGCAAATGCAGTGTATTGGACGCAAGAGAAACTACTGTTCTTGTCAGTTTCCTAAGCAGAGTTGAATTAGATATGGCCCTTGTGTGTAGGAAGCACAGTTCTTGAGTTCTGAGCAAGCTGACAGTTCTGGCTATATAGGAAACACAGTAGAGTAGAAGAGTGCTGCTTTCTCTAAAGCAGAGTGTGTTTCTTGTAAGGCGAGCTAGAGTTCATTTCCCTTTCATAAACGGAGTTGAATCACATGCAGTTTCTGGTCCTAGCAGCAAAAGTTGTTTTCTGGTAAGGAGATTCAATATTGTGCTCAATTGGCCATACACAGTGCAAATAGCACTCGCGTCTTATCCCAGCAAATGCAGTGTATTGGACGCAAGAGAAACTACTGTTCTTGTCAGTTTCCTAAGCAGAGTTGAATTAGATATGGCCCTTGTGTGTAGGAAGCACAGTTCTTTAGTTCTGAGCAAGCTGACTGTTCTGGCTATATAGGAAACACAGTAGAGTAGAAGAGAGCTGCTTTCTCAAAAGCAGAGTGTGTTTCTTGTAAGGCAAGCTAGAGTTGAATTCCCTTTCATAAACGGATTTGAATCACATGCAATTTCTGGTCCTAGCAGCAAGAGTTGTTTTCTGGTAAGGAGATTCACTATTGTGCTCAATTGGCCATACACATTGCAAATAGCACTCGCGTCTGTTCCCAGCAAATGCAGTGTATTGGACGCAAGAGAAACTACTGTTCTTGTCAGTTTCCTAAGCAGAGTTGAATTAGATATGGCCCTTGTGTGTAGGAAGCACAGTTCTTTAGTTCTGAGAAAGCTGACTGTTCTGGCTCTATAGGAAACACAGTAGAGTAGAAGAGTGCTGCTTTCTCAAAAGCAGAGTGTGTTTCTTGTAAGGCGAGCCAGAGTTTAATTCCCTTTCATAAAAGGAGTTGAATCACATGCAATTTCTGGTCCTAGCAGCAAGAGTTGTTTTCTGTAAGGAGATTCACTATTGTGCTCAATAAGCCATACACATTGCAAATTGCACTCGTGTCTGTTCCCAGCAAATGCAGTGTATTGGACACAAGAGAAACTACTGTTCTTGTCAGTTTCCTAAGCAGACTTGAACTAGTTATGGCCATTGTGTGTAGGAAGCGCAGTTCTTTAGTTCTGAGCAAGCTGACTGTTCTGGCTATATAGGAAACACAGTAGAGTAGAAGAGTGCTGCTTTCTCAAAAGCAGAGTGTGTTTCTTGTAAGGCAATCTAGAGTTGAATTCCCATTCATAAACGGAGTTGAATCACATGCAGTTTCTGGTCCTAGCACCAAGAGTTGTTTTCTGGTAAGGAGAGTCACTATTGTGCTCATTTGGCCATACACAGTGCAAATAGCACTCGCGTCTGTACCCAGCAAGTGCATTGGATTGGACGCAAGAGAAACTACTGTTCTTGTCAGTTTCCTAAGCAGAGTTGAACTAGTTATGGCCATTGTGTGTAGGAAGCACAGTTCTTTGGTTCTGAGCAAGCTGACTGTTCTGGCTCTATAGGAAACACAGTAGAGTAGAAGAGTGCTGCTTTCTCAAAAGCAGAGTGTGTTTCTTGTAAGGCGAGCCACAGTTTAATTCCCTTTCATAAACGGAGTTGAATCACATGCAATTTCTGGTCCTAGCAGCAAAAGTTGTTTTCTGGTAAGGAGATTCACTATTGTGCTCAATTGGCCATACACAGTGCAAATAGCACTCGCGTCTGTTCCCAGCAAATGCAGTGTATTGGACGCAAGAGAAACTACTGTTCTTGTCAGTTTCCTAAGCAGAGTTGAATTAGATATGGCCCTTGTGTGTAGGAAGCACAGTTCTTTAGTTCTGAGCAAGCTGACAGTTCTGGCTATATAGGAAACACAGTAGAGTAGAAGAGTGCTGCTTTCTCTAAAGCAGAGTGTGTTTCTTGTAAGGCGAGCTAGAGTTGATTTCCCTTTCATAAACGGAGTTGAATCACATGCAGTTTCTGGTCCTAGCAGCAAAAGTTGTTTTCTGGTAAGGAGATTCACTATTGTGCTCAATTGGCCATACACAGTGCAAATAGCACTCGCGTCTTATCCCAGCAAATGCAGTGTATTGGACGCAAGAGAAACTACTGTTCTTGTCAGTTTCCTAAGCAGAGTTGAATTAGATATGGCCCTTGTGTGTAGGAAGCACAGTTCTTTAGTTCTGAGCAAGCTGACTGTTCTGGCTATATAGGAAACACAGTAGAGTAGAAGAGTGCTGCTTTCTCAAAAGCAGAGTGTGTTTCTTGTAAGGCGAGCTAGAGTTTAATTCCCTTTCATAAACGGAGTTGAATCACATGCAGTTTCTGGTCCTAGCAGCAAGAGTTGTTTTCTGGTAAGGAGATTCACTATTGTGCTCAATTGGCCATACACATTGCAAATAGCACTCGCGTCTGTTCCCAGCAAATGCAGTGTATTGGACACAAGAGAAACTACTGTTCTTGTCAGTTTCCTAAGCAGAGTTGAATTAGATATGGCCCTTGTGTGTAGGAAGCACAGTTCTTTAGTTCTGAGCAAGCTGACAGTTCTGGCTTTATAGGAAACAGAGTAGAGTAGAAGAGTGCTGCTTTCTCTAAAGCAGAGTGTGTTTCTTGTAAGGCGAGCTAGAGTTGATTTCCCTTTCATAAATGGAGTTGAATCACATGCAGTTTCTGGTCCTAGCAGCAAAAGTTGTTTTCTGGTAAGGAGATTCACTATTGTGCTCAATTGGCCATACACAGTGCAAATAGCACTCGCGTCTTAATCCAGCAAATGCAGTGTATTGGACGCAAGAGAAACTACTGTTCTTGTCAGTTTCCTAAGCAGAGTTGAATTAGATATGGCCCTTGTGTGTAGGAAGCACAGTTCTTTAGTTCTGAGCAAGCTGACTGTTCTGGCTCTATAGGAAACACAGTAGAGTAGAAGAGTGCTGCTTTCTCAAAAGCAGAGTGTGTTTCTTGTAAGGCGAGCCAGAGTTTAATTCCCTTTCATAAACGGAGTTGAATCACATGCAATTTCTGGTCCTAGCAGCAAGAGTTGTTTTCTGGTAAGGAGATTCACTATTGTGCTCAATTGGCCTTACACAGTGCAAATAGCACTCGCGTCTTATCCCAGCAAATGCAGTGTATTGGACGCAAGAGAAACTACTGTTCTTGTCAGTTTCCTAAGCAGAGTTGAATTAGATATGGCCCTTGTGTGTAGGAAGCACAGTTCTTTAGTTCTGAGCAAGCTGACTGTTCTGGCTATATAGGAAACACAGTAGAGTAGAAGAGTGCTGCTTTCTCAAAAGCAGAGTGTGTTTCTTGTAAGGCGAGCCAGAGTTTAATTCCCTTTCATAAACGGAGTTGAATCACATGCAATTTCTGGTCCTAGCAGCAAGAGTTGTTTTCTGTAAGGAGATTCACTATTGTGCTCAATTGGCCATACACAGTGCAAATAGCACTCGCGTCTGTTCCCAGCAAATGCAGTGTATTGGACACAAGAGAAACTACTGTTCTAGTCAGTTTCCTAAGCAGAGTTGAATTAGATATGGCCCTTGTGTGTAGGAAGCACAGTTCTTTAGTTCTGAGCAAGCTGACAGTTCTGGCTTTATAGGAAACAGAGTAGAGTAGAAGAGTGCTGCTTTCTCTAAAGCAGAGTGTGTTTCTTGTAAGGCGAGCTAGAGTTTATTTCCCTTTCATAAATGGAGTTGAATCACATGCAGTTTCTGGTCCTAGCAGCAAAAGTTGTTTTATGGTAAGGAGATTCACTATTATGCTCAATTGGCCATACACAGTGCAAATAGCACTCGCTTCTTAATCCAGCAAATGCAGTGTATTGGACGCAAGAGAAACTACTGTTCTTGTCAGTTTCCTAAGCAGAGTTGAATTAGATATGGCCCTTGTGTGTAGGAAGCACAGTTCTTTAGTTCTGAGCAAGCTGACTGTTCTGGCTCTATAGGAAACACAGTAGAGTAGAAGAGTGCTGCTTTCTCTAAAGCAGAGTGTGTTTCTTGTAAGGCGAGCTAGAGTTGAATTCCCTTTCATAAACGGAGTTGAATCACATGCAGTTTCTGGTCCTAGCAACCAAGAGTTGTTTTCTGGTAAGGAGAGTCACTATTGTGCTCAATTGGCCATACACAGTGCAAATAGCACTCGCGTCTGTACCCAGCAAGTGCATTGTATTGGACGCAAGAGAAACTACTGTTCTTGTCAGTTTCCTAAGCAGAGTTGAACTAGTTATGGCCATTGTGTGTAGGAAGCACAGTTCTTTGGTTCTGAGCAAGCTGACTGTTCTGGCTCTATAGGAAACACAGTAGAGTAGAAGAGTGCTGCTTTCTCAAAAGCAGAGTGTGTTTCTTGTAAGGCGAGCCAGAGTTTAATTCCCTTTCATAAACGGAGTTGAATCACATGCAATTTCTGGTCCTAGCAGCAAGAGTTGTTTTCTGGTAAGGAGATTCACTATTGTGCTCAATTGGCCATACACATTGCAAATAGCACTCGCGTCTGTTCCCAGCAAATTGGACGCAAGAGAAACTACTGTTCTTGTCAGTTTCCTAAGCAGAGTTGAATTAGATATGGCCCTTGTGTGTAGGAAGCACAGTTCTTTAGTTCTGAGCAAGCTGACAGTTCTGGCTATATAGGAAACACAGTAGAGTAGAAGAGTGCTGCTTTCTCTAAAGCAGAGTGTGTTTCTTGTAAGGCGAGCTAGAGTTGAATTCCCTTTCATAAACGGAGTTGAATCACATGCAGTTTCTGGTCCTAGCAGCAAGAGTTGTTTTCTGGTAAGGAGATTCACTATTGTGCTCAATTGGCCATACACAGTGCAAATAGCACTCGCGTCTGTTCCCAGCAAATGCAGTGTATTGGACGCAAGAGAAACTACTGTTCTTGTCAGTTTCCTAAGCAGAGTTGAATTAGATATGGCCCTTGTGTGTAGGAAGCACAGTTCTTTAGTTCTGAGCAAGCTGACTGTTCTGGCTATATAGGAAACACAGTAGAGTAGAAGAGTGCTGCTTTCTCAAAAGCAGAGTGTGTTTCTTGTAAGGCGAGCCAGAGTTTAATTCCCTTTCATAAACGGAGTTGAATCACATGCAATTTCTGGTCCTAGCAGCAAGAGTTGTTTTCTGTAAGGAGATTCACTATTGTGCTCAATTGGCCATACACATTGCAAATAGCACTCGCGTCTGTTCCCAGCAAATGCAGTGTATTGGACACAAGAGAAACTACTGTTCTTGTCAGTTTCCTATGCAGAGTTGAACTAGTTTTGGCCATTGTGTGTAGGAAGCACAGTTCTTTGGTTATGAGCAAGCTGACTGTTCTGGCTCTATAGGAAACAGAGTAGAGTAGAAGAGTGCTGCTTTCTCAAAAGCAGAGTGTGTTTCTTGTAAGGCGAGCCAGAGTTTAATTCCCTTTCATAAACGGAGTTGAATCACATGCAATTTCTGGTCCTAGCAGCAAGAGTTGTTTTCTGGTAAGGAGATTCACTATTGTGCTCAATTGGCCATACACATTGCAAATAGCACTCGCGTCTGTTCCCAGCAAATGCAGTGTATTGGACGCAAGAGAAACTACTGTTCTTGTCAGTTTCCTAAGCAGAGTTGAATTAGATATGGCCCTTGTGTGTAGGAGGCACAGTTCTTTAGTTCTGAGCAAGCTGACTGTTCTGGCTCTATAGGAAACACAGTAGAGTAGAAGAGTGCTGCTTTCTCAAAAGCAGAGTGTGTTTCTTGTAAGGCGAGCCACAGTTTAATTCCCTTTCATAAACGGAGTTGAATCACATGCAATTTCTGGTCCTAGCAGCAAGAGTTGTTTTCTGGTAAGGAGATTCACTATTGTGCTCAATTGGCCATACACATTGCAAATAGCACTCGCGTCTGTTCCCAGCAAATGCAGTGTATTGGACGCAAGAGAAACTACTGTTCTTGTCAGTTTCCTAAGCAGAGTTGAATTAGATATGGCCCTTGTGTGTAGGAAGCACAGTTCTTTAGTTCTGAGCAAGCTGACAGTTCTGGCTATATAGGAAACACAGGAGAGTAGAAGAGTGCTGCTTTCTCTAAAGCAGAGTGTGTTTCTCGTAAGGCGAGCTAGAGTTGATTTCCCTTTCATAAACGGAGTTGAATCACATGCAGTTTCTGGTCCTAGCAGCAAAAGTTGTTTTCTGGTAAGGAGATTCACTATTGTGCTCAATTGGCCATACACATTGCAAATAGCACTCGCGTCTGTTCCCAGCAAATGCAGTGTATTGGACGCAAGAGAAACTATTGTTCTTGTCAGTTTCCTAAGCAGAGTTGAATTAGATATGGCCCTTGTGTGTAGGAAGCACAGTTCTTTAGTTCTGAGCAAGCTGACAGTTCTGGCTATATAGGAAACACAGTAGAGTAGAAGAGTGCTGCTTTCTCAAAAGCAGAGTGTGTTTCTTGTAAGGTGAGCTAGAGTTGATTTCCCTTTCATAAACGGAGTTGAATCACATGCAGTTTCTGGTCCTAGCAGCAAAAGTTGTTTTCTGGTAAGGAGATTCACTATTGTGCTCAATTGGCCTTACACAGTGCAAATAGCACTCGCGTCTTATCCCAGCAAATGCAGTGTATTGGACGCAAGAGAAACTACTGTTCTTGTCAGTTTCCTAAGCAGAGTCGAATTAGATATGGCCCTTGTGTGTAGGAAGCACAGTTCTTTAGTTCTGAGCAAGCTGACTGTTCTGGCTGTATAGGAAACACAGTAGAGTAGAAGAGTGCTGCTTTCTCAAAAGCAGAGTGTGTTTCTTGTAAGGCGAGCCAGAGTTTAATTCCCTTTCATAAACGGAGTTGAATCACATGCAATTTCTGGTCCTAGCAGCAAGAGTTGTTTTCTGTAAGGAGATTCACTATTGTGCTCAATTGGCCATACACATTGCAAATAGCACTCGCGTCTGTTCCCAGCAAATGCAGTGTATTGGACACAAGAGAAACTACTGTTCTTGTCAGTTTCCTAAGCCGAGTTGAATTAGATATGGCCCTTGTGTGTAGGAAGCACAGTTCTTTAGTTCTGAGCAAGCTGACAGTTCTGGCTTTATAGGAAACAGAGTAGAGTAGAAGAGTGCTGCTTTCTCTAAAGCAGAGTGTGTTTCTTGTAAGGCGAGCTAGAGTTGATTTCCCTTTCATAAATGGAGTTGAATCACATGCAGTTTCTGGTCCTAGCAGCAAAAGTTGTTTTCTGGTAAGGAGATTCACTATTGTGCTCAATTGGCCATACACAGTGCAAATAGCACTCGCGTCTGTACCCAGCAAGTGCATTGTATTGGACACACAAGAGAAACTACTGTTCTTGTCAGTTTCCTATGCAGAGTTGAACTAGTTTTGGCCATTGTGTGTAGGAAGCACAGTTTTTTGGTTATGAGCAAGCTGACTGTTCTGGCTCTATAGGAAACAGAGTAGAGTAGAAGAGTGCTGCTTTCTCAAAAGCAGAGTGTGTTTCTTGTAAGGCGAGCCAGAGTTTAATTCCCTTTCATAAACGGAGTTGAATCACATGCAATTTCTGGTCCTAGCAGCAAGAGTTGTTTTCTGGTAAGGAGATTCACTATTGTGCTCAATTGGCCATACACATTGCAAATAGCACTCGCGTCTGTTCCCAGCAAATTGGACGCAAGAGAAACTACTGTTCTTGTCAGTTTCCGAAGCAGAGTTGAATTAGATATGGCCCTTGTGTGTAGGAGGCACAGTTCTTTAGTTCTGAGCAAGCTGACTGTTCTGGCTCTATAGGAAACACAGTAGAGTAGAAGAGTGCTGCTTTCTCAAAAGCAGAGTGTGTTTCTTGTAAGGCGAGCCACAGTTTAATTCCCTTTCATAAACGGAGTTGAATCACATGCAATTTCTGGTCCTAGCAGCAAGAGTTGTTTTCTGGTAAGGAGATTCACTATTGTGCTCAATTGGCCATACACATTGCAAATAGCACTCGCGTCTGTTCCCAGCAAATGCAGTGTATTGGACGCAAGAGAAACTACTGTTCTTGTCAGTTTCCTAAGCAGAGTTGAATTAGATATGGCCCTTGTGTGTAGGAAGCACAGTTCTTTAGTTCTGAGCAAGCTGACAGTTCTGGCTATATAGGAAACACAGGAGAGTAGAAGAGTGCTGCTTTCTCTAAAGCAGAGTGTGTTTCTTGTAAGGCGAGCTAGAGTTGATTTCCCTTTCATAAACGGAGTTGAATCACATGCAGTTTCTGGTCCTAGCAGCAAAAGTTGTTTTCTGGTAAGGAGATTCACTATTGTGCTCAATTGGCCATACACATTGCAAATAGCACTCGCGTCTGTTCCCAGCAAATGCAGTGTATTGGACGCAAGAGAAACTATTGTTCTTGTCAGTTTCCTAAGCAGAGTTGAATTAGATATGGCCCTTGTGTGTAGGAAGCACAGTTCTTTAGTTCTGAGCAAGCTGACAGTTCTGGCTATATAGGAAACACAGTAGAGTAGAAGAGTGCTGCTTTCTCTAAAGCAGAGTGTGTTTCTTGTAAGGTGAGCTAGAGTTGATTTCCCTTTCATAAACGGAGTTGAATCACATGCAGTTTCTGGTCCTAGCAGCAAAAGTTGTTTTCTGGTAAGGAGATTCACTATTGTGCTCAATTGGCCTTACACAGTGCAAATAGCACTCGCGTCTTATCCCAGCAAATGCAGTGTATTGGACGCAAGAGAAACTACTGTTCTTGTCAGTTTCCTAAGCAGAGTCGAATTAGATATGGCCCTTGTGTGTAGGAAGCACAGTTCTTTAGTTCTGAGCAAGCTGACTGTTCTGGCTATATAGGAAACACAGTAGAGTAGAAGAGTGCTGCTTTCTCAAAAGCAGAGTGTGTTTCTTGTAAGGCGAGCCAGAGTTTAATTCCCTTTCATAAACGGAGTTGAATCACATGCAATTTCTGGTCCTAGCAGCAAGAGTTGTTTTCTGGTAAGGAGATTCACTATTGTGCTCAATTGGCCATACACATTGCAAATAGCACTCGCGTCTGTTCCCAGCAAATGCAGTGTATTGGACACAAGAGAAACTACTGTTCTTGTCAGTTTCCTATGCAGAGTTGAACTAGTTTTGGCCATTGTGTGTAGGAAGCACAGTTCTTTGGTTATGAGCAAGCTGACTGTTCTGGCTCTATAGGAAACAGAGTAGAGTAGAAGAGTGCTGCTTTCTCAAAAGCAGAGTGTGTTTCTTGTAAGGCGAGCCAGAGTTTAATTCCCTTTCATAAACGGAGTTGAATCACATGCAATTTCTGGTCCTAGCAGCAAGAGTTGTTTTCTGGTAAGGAGATTCACTATTGTGCTCAATTGGCCATACACATTGCAAATAGCACTCGCGTCTGTTCCCAGCAAATGCAGTGTATTGGACGCAAGAGAAACTACTGTTCTTGTCAGTTTCCTAAGCAGAGTTGAATTAGATATGGCCCTTGTGTGTAGGAGGCACAGTTCTTTAGTTCTGAGCAAGCTGACTGTTCTGGCTCTATAGGAAACACAGTAGAGTAGAAGAGTGCTGCTTTCTCAAAAGCAGAGTGTGTTTCTTGTAAGGCGAGCCACAGTTTAATTCCCTTTCATAAACGGAGTTGAATCACATGCAATTTCTGGTCCTAGCAGCAAGAGTTGTTTTCTGGTAAGGAGATTCACTATTGTGCTCAATTGGCCATACACATTGCAAATAGCACTCGCGTCTGTTCCCAGCAAATGCAGTGTATTGGACGCAAGAGAAACTACTGTTCTTGTCAGTTTCCTAAGCAGAGTTGAATTAGATATGGCCCTTGTGTGTAGGAAGCACAGTTCTTTAGTTCTGAGCAAGCTGACAGTTCTGGCTATATAGGAAACACAGGAGAGTAGAAGAGTGCTGCTTTCTCTAAAGCAGAGTGTGTTTCTCGTAAGGCGAGCTAGAGTTGATTTCCCTTTCATAAACGGAGTTGAATCACATGCAGTTTCTGGTCCTAGCAGCAAAAGTTGTTTTCTGGTAAGGAGATTCACTATTGTGCTCAATTGGCCATACACATTGCAAATAGCACTCGCGTCTGTTCCCAGCAAATGCAGTGTATTGGACGCAAGAGAAACTATTGTTCTTGTCAGTTTCCTAAGCAGAGTTGAATTAGATATGGCCCTTGTGTGTAGGAAGCACAGTTCTTTAGTTCTGAGCAAGCTGACAGTTCTGGCTATATAGGAAACACAGTAGAGTAGAAGAGTGCTGCTTTCTCAAAAGCAGAGTGTGTTTCTTGTAAGGTGAGCTAGAGTTGATTTCCCTTTCATAAACGGAGTTGAATCACATGCAGTTTCTGGTCCTAGCAGCAAAAGTTGTTTTCTGGTAAGGAGATTCACTATTGTGCTCAATTGGCCTTACACAGTGCAAATAGCACTCGCGTCTTATCCCAGCAAATGCAGTGTATTGGACGCAAGAGAAACTACTGTTCTTGTCAGTTTCCTAAGCAGAGTCGAATTAGATATGGCCCTTGTGTGTAGGAAGCACAGTTCTTTAGTTCTGAGCAAGCTGACTGTTCTGGCTGTATAGGAAACACAGTAGAGTAGAAGAGTGCTGCTTTCTCAAAAGCAGAGTGTGTTTCTTGTAAGGCGAGCCAGAGTTTAATTCCCTTTCATAAACGGAGTTGAATCACATGCAATTTCTGGTCCTAGCAGCAAGAGTTGTTTTCTGTAAGGAGATTCACTATTGTGCTCAATTGGCCATACACATTGCAAATAGCACTCGCGTCTGTTCCCAGCAAATGCAGTGTATTGGACACAAGAGAAACTACTGTTCTTGTCAGTTTCCTAAGCCGAGTTGAATTAGATATGGCCCTTGTGTGTAGGAAGCACAGTTCTTTAGTTCTGAGCAAGCTGACAGTTCTGGCTTTATAGGAAACAGAGTAGAGTAGAAGAGTGCTGCTTTCTCTAAAGCAGAGTGTGTTTCTTGTAAGGCGAGCTAGAGTTGATTTCCCTTTCATAAATGGAGTTGAATCACATGCAGTTTCTGGTCCTAGCAGCAAAAGTTGTTTTCTGGTAAGGAGATTCACTATTGTGCTCAATTGGCCATACACAGTGCAAATAGCACTCGCGTCTGTACCCAGCAAGTGCATTGTATTGGACACAAGAGAAACTACTGTTCTTGTCAGTTTCCTATGCAGAGTTGAACTAGTTTTGGCCATTGTGTGTAGGAAGCACAGTTCTTTGGTTATGAGCAAGCTGACTGTTCTGGCTCTATAGGAAACAGAGTAGAGTAGAAGAGTGCTGCTTTCTCAAAAGCAGAGTGTGTTTCTTGTAAGGCGAGCCAGAGTTTAATTCCCTTTCATAAACGGAGTTGAATCACATGCAATTTCTGGTCCTAGCAGCAAGAGTTGTTTTCTGGTAAGGAGATTCACTATTGTGCTCAATTGGCCATACACATTGCAAATAGCACTCGCGTCTGTTCCCAGCAAATTGGACGCAAGAGAAACTACTGTTCTTGTCAGTTTCCGAAGCAGAGTTGAATTAGATATGGCCCTTGTGTGTAGGAGGCACAGTTCTTTAGTTCTGAGCAAGCTGACTGTTCTGGCTCTATAGGAAACACAGTAGAGTAGAAGAGTGCTGCTTTCTCAAAAGCAGAGTGTGTTTCTTGTAAGGCGAGCCACAGTTTAATTCCCTTTCATAAACGGAGTTGAATCACATGCAATTTCTGGTCCTAGCAGCAAGAGTTGTTTTCTGGTAAGGAGATTCACTATTGTGCTCAATTGGCCATACACATTGCAAATAGCACTCGCGTCTGTTCCCAGCAAATGCAGTGTATTGGACGCAAGAGAAACTACTGTTCTTGTCAGTTTCCTAAGCAGAGTTGAATTAGATATGGCCCTTGTGTGTAGGAAGCACAGTTCTTTAGTTCTGAGCAAGCTGACAGTTCTGGCTATATAGGAAACACAGGAGAGTAGAAGAGTGCTGCTTTCTCTAAAGCAGAGTGTGTTTCTTGTAAGGCGAGCTAGAGTTGATTTCCCTTTCATAAACGGAGTTGAATCACATGCAGTTTCTGGTCCTAGCAGCAAAAGTTGTTTTCTGGTAAGGAGATTCACTATTGTGCTCAATTGGCCATACACATTGCAAATAGCACTCGCGTCTGTTCCCAGCAAATGCAGTGTATTGGACGCAAGAGAAACTATTGTTCTTGTCAGTTTCCTAAGCAGAGTTGAATTAGATATGGCCCTTGTGTGTAGGAAGCACAGTTCTTTAGTTCTGAGCAAGCTGACAGTTCTGGCTATATAGGAAACACAGTAGAGTAGAAGAGTGCTGCTTTCTCTAAAGCAGAGTGTGTTTCTTGTAAGGTGAGCTAGAGTTGATTTCCCTTTCATAAACGGAGTTGAATCACATGCAGTTTCTGGTCCTAGCAGCAAAAGTTGTTTTCTGGTAAGGAGATTCACTATTGTGCTCAATTGGCCTTACACAGTGCAAATAGCACTCGCGTCTTATCCCAGCAAATGCAGTGTATTGGACGCAAGAGAAACTACTGTTCTTGTCAGTTTCCTAAGCAGAGTCGAATTAGATATGGCCCTTGTGTGTAGGAAGCACAGTTCTTTAGTTCTGAGCAAGCTGACTGTTCTGGCTGTATAGGAAACACAGTAGAGTAGAAGAGTGCTGCTTTCTCAAAAGCAGAGTGTGTTTCTTGTAAGGCGAGCCAGAGTTTAATTCCCTTTCATAAACGGAGTTGAATCACATGCAATTTCTGGTCCTAGCAGCAAGAGTTGTTTTCTGTAAGGAGATTCACTATTGTGCTCAATTGGCCATACACATTGCAAATAGCACTCGCGTCTGTTCCCAGCAAATGCAGTGTATTGGACACAAGAGAAACTACTGTTCTTGTCAGTTTCCTATGCAGAGTTGAACTAGTTTTGGCCATTGTGTGTAGGAAGCACAGTTCTTTGGTTATGAGCAAGCTGACTGTTCTGGCTCTATAGGAAACAGAGTAGAGTAGAAGAGTGCTGCTTTCTCAAAAGCAGAGTGTGTTTCTTGTAAGGCGAGCCAGAGTTTAATTCCCTTTCATAAACGGAGTTGAATCACATGCAATTTCTGGTCCTAGCAGCAAGAGTTGTTTTCTGGTAAGGAGATTCACTATTGTGCTCAATTGGCCATACACATTGCAAATAGCACTCGCGTCTGTTCCCAGCAAATGCAGTGTATTGGACGCAAGAGAAACTACTGTTCTTGTCAGTTTCCTAAGCAGAGTTGAATTAGATATGGCCCTTGTGTGTAGGAGGCACAGTTCTTTAGTTCTGAGCAAGCTGACTGTTCTGGCTCTATAGGAAACACAGTAGAGTAGAAGAGTGCTGCTTTCTCAAAAGCAGAGTGTGTTTCTTGTAAGGCGAGCCACAGTTTAATTCCCTTTCATAAACGGAGTTGAATCACATGCAATTTCTGGTCCTAGCAGCAAGAGTTGTTTTCTGGTAAGGAGATTCACTATTGTGCTCAATTGGCCATACACATTGCAAATAGCACTCGCGTCTGTTCCCAGCAAATGCAGTGTATTGGACGCAAGAGAAACTACTGTTCTTGTCAGTTTCCTAAGCAGAGTTGAATTAGATATGGCCCTTGTGTGTAGGAAGCACAGTTCTTTAGTTCTGAGCAAGCTGACAGTTCTGGCTATATAGGAAACACAGGAGAGTAGAAGAGTGCTGCTTTCTCTAAAGCAGAGTGTGTTTCTCGTAAGGCGAGCTAGAGTTGATTTCCCTTTCATAAACGGAGTTGAATCACATGCAGTTTCTGGTCCTAGCAGCAAAAGTTGTTTTCTGGTAAGGAGATTCACTATTGTGCTCAATTGGCCATACACATTGCAAATAGCACTCGCGTCTGTTCCCAGCAAATGCAGTGTATTGGACGCAAGAGAAACTATTGTTCTTGTCAGTTTCCTAAGCAGAGTTGAATTAGATATGGCCCTTGTGTGTAGGAAGCACAGTTCTTTAGTTCTGAGCAAGCTGACAGTTCTGGCTATATAGGAAACACAGTAGAGTAGAAGAGTGCTGCTTTCTCAAAAGCAGAGTGTGTTTCTTGTAAGGTGAGCTAGAGTTGATTTCCCTTTCATAAACGGAGTTGAATCACATGCAGTTTCTGGTCCTAGCAGCAAAAGTTGTTTTCTGGTAAGGAGATTCACTATTGTGCTCAATTGGCCTTACACAGTGCAAATAGCACTCGCGTCTTATCCCAGCAAATGCAGTGTATTGGACGCAAGAGAAACTACTGTTCTTGTCAGTTTCCTAAGCAGAGTCGAATTAGATATGGCCCTTGTGTGTAGGAAGCACAGTTCTTTAGTTCTGAGCAAGCTGACTGTTCTGGCTGTATAGGAAACACAGTAGAGTAGAAGAGTGCTGCTTTCTCAAAAGCAGAGTGTGTTTCTTGTAAGGCGAGCCAGAGTTTAATTCCCTTTCATAAACGGAGTTGAATCACATGCAATTTCTGGTCCTAGCAGCAAGAGTTGTTTTCTGTAAGGAGATTCACTATTGTGCTCAATTGGCCATACACATTGCAAATAGCACTCGCGTCTGTTCCCAGCAAATGCAGTGTATTGGACACAAGAGAAACTACTGTTCTTGTCAGTTTCCTAAGCCGAGTTGAATTAGATATGGCCCTTGTGTGTAGGAAGCACAGTTCTTTAGTTCTGAGCAAGCTGACAGTTCTGGCTTTATAGGAAACAGAGTAGAGTAGAAGAGTGCTGCTTTCTCTAAAGCAGAGTGTGTTTCTTGTAAGGCGAGCTAGAGTTGATTTCCCTTTCATAAATGGAGTTGAATCACATGCAGTTTCTGGTCCTAGCAGCAAAAGTTGTTTTCTGGTAAGGAGATTCACTATTGTGCTCAATTGGCCATACACAGTGCAAATAGCACTCGCGTCTGTACCCAGCAAGTGCATTGTATTGGACACAAGAGAAACTACTGTTCTTGTCAGTTTCCTATGCAGAGTTGAACTAGTTTTGGCCATTGTGTGTAGGAAGCACAGTTCTTTGGTTATGAGCAAGCTGACTGTTCTGGCTCTATAGGAAACAGAGTAGAGTAGAAGAGTGCTGCTTTCTCAAAAGCAGAGTGTGTTTCTTGTAAGGCGAGCCAGAGTTTAATTCCCTTTCATAAACGGAGTTGAATCACATGCAATTTCTGGTCCTAGCAGCAAGAGTTGTTTTCTGGTAAGGAGATTCACTATTGTGCTCAATTGGCCATACACATTGCAAATAGCACTCGCGTCTGTTCCCAGCAAATTGGACGCAAGAGAAACTACTGTTCTTGTCAGTTTCCGAAGCAGAGTTGAATTAGATATGGCCCTTGTGTGTAGGAGGCACAGTTCTTTAGTTCTGAGCAAGCTGACTGTTCTGGCTCTATAGGAAACACAGTAGAGTAGAAGAGTGCTGCTTTCTCAAAAGCAGAGTGTGTTTCTTGTAAGGCGAGCCACAGTTTAATTCCCTTTCATAAACGGAGTTGAATCACATGCAATTTCTGGTCCTAGCAGCAAGAGTTGTTTTCTGGTAAGGAGATTCACTATTGTGCTCAATTGGCCATACACATTGCAAATAGCACTCGCGTCTGTTCCCAGCAAATGCAGTGTATTGGACGCAAGAGAAACTACTGTTCTTGTCAGTTTCCTAAGCAGAGTTGAATTAGATATGGCCCTTGTGTGTAGGAAGCACAGTTCTTTAGTTCTGAGCAAGCTGACAGTTCTGGCTATATAGGAAACACAGGAGAGTAGAAGAGTGCTGCTTTCTCTAAAGCAGAGTGTGTTTCTTGTAAGGCGAGCTAGAGTTGATTTCCCTTTCATAAACGGAGTTGAATCACATGCAGTTTCTGGTCCTAGCAGCAAAAGTTGTTTTCTGGTAAGGAGATTCACTATTGTGCTCAATTGGCCATACACATTGCAAATAGCACTCGCGTCTGTTCCCAGCAAATGCAGTGTATTGGACGCAAGAGAAACTATTGTTCTTGTCAGTTTCCTAAGCAGAGTTGAATTAGATATGGCCCTTGTGTGTAGGAAGCACAGTTCTTTAGTTCTGAGCAAGCTGACAGTTCTGGCTATATAGGAAACACAGTAGAGTAGAAGAGTGCTGCTTTCTCTAAAGCAGAGTGTGTTTCTTGTAAGGTGAGCTAGAGTTGATTTCCCTTTCATAAACGGAGTTGAATCACATGCAGTTTCTGGTCCTAGCAGCAAAAGTTGTTTTCTGGTAAGGAGATTCACTATTGTGCTCAATTGGCCTTACACAGTGCAAATAGCACTCGCGTCTTATCCCAGCAAATGCAGTGTATTGGACGCAAGAGAAACTACTGTTCTTGTCAGTTTCCTAAGCAGAGTCGAATTAGATATGGCCCTTGTGTGTAGGAAGCACAGTTCTTTAGTTCTGAGCAAGCTGACTGTTCTGGCTATATAGGAAACACAGTAGAGTAGAAGAGTGCTGCTTTCTCAAAAGCAGAGTGTGTTTCTTGTAAGGCGAGCCAGAGTTTAATTCCCTTTCATAAACGGAGTTGAATCACATGCAATTTCTGGTCCTAGCAGCAAGAGTTGTTTTCTGTAAGGAGATTCACTATTGTGCTCAATTGGCCATACACATTGCAAATAGCACTCGCGTCTGTTCCCAGCAAATGCAGTGTATTGGACACAAGAGAAACTACTGTTCTTGTCAGTTTCCTAAGCAGAGTTGAATTAGATATGGCCCTTGTGTGTAGGAAGCACAGTTCTTTAGTTCTGAGCAAGCTGACAGTTCTGGCTTTATAGGAAACAGAGTAGAGTAGAAGAGTGCTGCTTTCTCTAAAGCAGAGTGTGTTTCTTGTAAGGCGAGCTAGAGTTGATTTCCCTTTCATAAATGGAGTTGAATCACATGCAGTTTCTGGTCCTAGCAGCAAAAGTTGTTTTCTGGTAAGGAGATTCACTATTGTGCTCAATTGGCCATACACAGTGCAAATAGCACTCTCGTCTGTACCCAGCAAGTGCATTGTATTGGACACAAGAGAAACTACTGTTCTTGTCAGTTTCCTATGCAGAGTTGAACTAGTTTTGGCCATTGTGTGTAGGAAGCACAGTTCTTTGGTTATGAGCAAGCTGACTGTTCTGGCTCTATAGGAAACAGAGTAGAGTAGAAGAGTGCTGCTTTCTCAAAAGCAGAGTGTGTTTCTTGTAAGGCGAGCCAGAGTTTAATTCCCTTTCATAAACGGAGTTGAATCACATGCAATTTCTGGTCCTAGCAGCAAGAGTTGTTTTCTGATAAGGAGATTCACTATTGTGCTCAATTGGCCATACACATTGCAAATAGCACTCGCGTCTGTTCCCAGCAAATTGGACGCAAGAGAAACTACTGTTCTTGTCAGTTTCCGAAGCAGAGTTGAATTAGATATGGCCCTTGTGTGTAGGAGGCACAGTTCTTTAGTTCTGAGCAAGCTGACTGTTCTGGCTCTATAGGAAACACAGTAGAGTAGAAGAGTGCTGCTTTCTCAAAAGCAGAGTGTGTTTCTTGTAAGGCGAGCCACAGTTTAATTCCCTTTCATAAACGGAGTTGAATCACATGCAATTTCTGGTCCTAGAAGCAAGAGTTGTTTTCTGGTAAGGAGATTCACTATTGTGCTCAATTGGCCATACACATTGCAAATAGCACTCGCGTCTGTTCCCAGCAAATGCAGTGTATTGGACGCAAGAGAAACTACTGTTCTTGTCAGTTTCCTAAGCAGAGTTGAATTAGATATGGCCCTTGTGTGTAGGAAGCACAGTTCTTTAGTTCTGAGCAAGCTGACAGTTCTGGCTATATAGGAAACAGAGTAGAGTAGAAGAGTGCTGCTTTCTCTAAAGCAGAGTGTGTTTCTTGTAAGGCGAGCTAGAGTTTATTTCCCTTTCATAAATGGAGTTGAATCACATGCAGTTTCTGGTCCTAGCAGCAAAAGTTGTTTTATGGTAAGGAGATTCACTATTATGCTCAATTGGCCATACACAGTGCAAATAGCACTCGCTTCTTAATCCAGCAAATGCAGTGTATTGGACGCAAGAGAAACTACTGTTCTTGTCAGTTTCCTAAGCAGAGTTGAATTAGATATGGCCCTTGTGTGTAGGAAGCACAGTTCTTTAGTTCTGAGCAAGCTGACTGTTCTGGCTCTATAGGAAACACAGTAGAGTAGAAGAGTGCTGCTTTCTCTAAAGCAGAGTGTGTTTCTTGTAAGGCAAGCTAGAGTTGAATTCCCTTTCATAAACGGAGTTGAATCACATGCAGTTTCTGGTCCTACAACCAAGAGTTGTTTTCTGGTAAGGAGAGTCACTATTGTGCTCATTTGGCCATACACAGTGCAAATAGCACTCGCGTCTGTACCCAGCAAGTGCATTGTATTGGACGCAAGAGAAACTACTGTTCTTGTCAGTTTCCTAAGCAGAGTTGAACTAGTTATGGCCATTGTGTGTAGGAAGCACAGTTCTTTGGTTCTGAGCAAGCTGACTGTTCTCGCTCTATAGGAAACACAGTAGAGTAGAAGAGTGCTGCTTTCTCAAAAGCAGAGTGTGTTTCTTGTAAGGCGAGCCAGAGTTTAATTCCCTTTCATAAACGGAGTTGAATCACATGCAATTTCTGGTCCTAGCAGCAAGAGTTGTTTTCTGGTAAGGAGATTCACTATTGTGCTCAATTGGCCATACACATTGCAAATAGCACTCGCGTCTGTTCCCAGCAAATGCAGTGTATTGGACACAAGAGAAACTACTGTTCTTGTCAGTTTCCTAAGCAGAGTTGAATTAGATATGGCCCTTGTGTGTAGGAAGCACAGTTCTTTAGTTCTGAGCAAGCTGACAGTTCTGGCTATATAGGAAACACAGTAGAGTAGAAGAGTGCTGCTTTCTCTAAAGCAGAGTGTGTTTCTTGTAAGGCAAGCTAGAGTTGATTTCCCTTTCATAAACGGAGTTGAATCACATGCAGTTTCTGGTCCTAGCAGCAAAAGTTGTTTTCTGGTAAGGAGATTCACTATTGTGCTCAATTGGCCATACACAGTGCAAATAGCACTCGCGTCTGTACCCAGCAAGTGCATTGTATTGGACGCAAGAGAAACTACTGTTCTTGTCAGTTTCCTAAGCAGAGTTGAATTAGATATGGCCCTTGTGTGTAGGAAGCACAGTTCTTTAGTTCTGAGCAAGCTGACTGTTCTGGCTATATAGGAAACACAGTAGAGTAGAAGAGTGCTGCTTTCTCAAAAGCAGAGTGTGTTTCTTGTAAGGCAAGCTAGAGTTGATTTCCCTTTCATAAACGGAGTTGAATCACATGCAGTTTCTGGTCCTAGCAGCAAAAGTTGTTTTCTGGTAAGGAGATTCACTATTGTGCTCAATTGGCCATACACAGTGCAAATAGCACTCGCGTCTTATCCCAGCAAATGCAGTGTATTGGACGCAAGAGAAACTACTGTTCTTGTCAGTTTCCTAAGCAGAGTCGAATTAGATATGGCCCTTGTGTGTAGGAAGCACAGTTCTTTAGTTCTGAGCAAGCTGACTGTTCTGGCTATATAGGAAACACAGTAGAGTAGAAGAGTGCTGCTTTCTCAAAAGCAGAGTGTGTTTCTTGTAAGGCGAGCCAGAGTTTAATTCCCTTTCATAAACGGAGTTGAATCACATGCAATTTCTGGTCCTAGCAGCAAGAGTTGTTTTCTGTAAGGAGATTCACTATTGTGCTCAATTGGCCATACACATTGCAAATAGCACTCGCGTCTGTTCCCAGCAAATGCAGTGTATTGGACACAAGAGAAACTACTGTTCTTGTCAGTTTCCTAAGCAGAGTTGAATTAGATATGGCCCTTGTGTGTAGGAAGCACAGTTCTTTAGTTCTGAGCAAGCTGACAGTTCTGGCTTTATAGGAAACAGAGTAGAGTAGAAGAGTGCTGCTTTCTCTAAAGCAGAGTGTGTTTCTTGTAAGGCGAGCTAGAGTTGATTTCCCTTTCATAAATGGAGTTGAATCACATGCAGTTTCTGGTCCTAGCAGCAAAAGTTGTTTTCTGGTAAGGAGATTCACTATTGTGCTCAATTGGCCATACACAGTGCAAATAGCACTCTCGTCTGTACCCAGCAAGTGCATTGTATTGGACACAAGAGAAACTACTGTTCTTGTCAGTTTCCTATGCAGAGTTGAACTAGTTTTGGCCATTGTGTGTAGGAAGCACAGTTCTTTGGTTATGAGCAAGCTGACTGTTCTGGCTCTATAGGAAACAGAGTAGAGTAGAAGAGTGCTGCTTTCTCAAAAGCAGAGTGTGTTTCTTGTAAGGCGAGCCAGAGTTTAATTCCCTTTCATAAACGGAGTTGAATCACATGCAATTTCTGGTCCTAGCAGCAAGAGTTGTTTTCTGATAAGGAGATTCACTATTGTGCTCAATTGGCCATACACATTGCAAATAGCACTCGCGTCTGTTCCCAGCAAATTGGACGCAAGAGAAACTACTGTTCTTGTCAGTTTCCGAAGCAGAGTTGAATTAGATATGGCCCTTGTGTGTAGGAGGCACAGTTCTTTAGTTCTGAGCAAGCTGACTGTTCTGGCTCTATAGGAAACACAGTAGAGTAGAAGAGTGCTGCTTTCTCAAAAGCAGAGTGTGTTTCTTGTAAGGCGAGCCACAGTTTAATTCCCTTTCATAAACGGAGTTGAATCACATGCAATTTCTGGTCCTAGAAGCAAGAGTTGTTTTCTGGTAAGGAGATTCACTATTGTGCTCAATTGGCCATACACATTGCAAATAGCACTCGCGTCTGTTCCCAGCAAATGCAGTGTATTGGACGCAAGAGAAACTACTGTTCTTGTCAGTTTCCTAAGCAGAGTTGAATTAGATATGGCCCTTGTGTGTAGGAAGCACAGTTCTTTAGTTCTGAGCAAGCTGACAGTTCTGGCTATATAGGAAACACAGTAGAGTAGAAGAGTGCTGCTTTCTCTAAAGCAGAGTGTGTTTCTTGTAAGGCGAGCTAGAGTTGATTTCCCTTTCATAAACGGAGTTGAATCACATGCAGTTTCTGGTCCTAGCAGCAAAAGTTGTTTTCTGGTAAGGAGATTCACTATTGTGCTCAATTGGCCATACACAGTGCAAATAGCACTCGCGTCTTAATCCCAGCAAATGCAGTGTATTGGACGCAAGAGAAACTACTGTTCTTGTCAGTTTCCTAAGCAGAGTTGAATTAGATATGGCCCTTGTGTGTAGGAAGCACAGTTCTTTAGTTCTGAGCAAGCTGACTGTTCTGGCTATATAGGAAACACAGTAGAGTAGAAGAGTGCTGCTTTCTCTAAAGCAGAGTGTGTTTCTTGTAAGGCAAGCTAGAGTTGAATTCCCTTTCATAAACGGAGTTGAATCACATGCAGTTTCTGGTCCTAGCAACCAAGAGTTGTTTTCTGGTAAGGAGAGTCACTATTGTGCTCATTTGGCCATACACAGTGCAAATAGCACTCGCGTCTGTACCCAGCAAGTGCAGTGTATTGGACGCAAGAGAAACTACTGTTCTTGTCAGTTTCCTAAGCAGAGTTGAACTAGTTATGGCCATTGTGTGTAGGAAGCACAGTTCTTTGGTTCTGAGCAAGCTGACTGTTCTCGCTCTATAGGAAACACAGTAGAGTAGAAGAGTGCTGCTTTCTCAAAAGCAGAGTGTGTTTCTTGTAAGGCGAGCCAGAGTTTAATTCCCTTTCATAAACGGAGTTGAATCACATGCAATTTCTGGTCCTAGCAGCAAGAGTTGTTTTCTGGTAAGGAGATTCACTATTGTGCTCAATTGGCCATACACATTGCAAATAGCACTCGCGTCTGTTCCCAGCAAATGCAGTGTATTGGACACAAGAGAAACTACTGTTCTTGTCAGTTTCCTAAGCAGAGTTGAATTAGATATGGCCCTTGTGTGTAGGAAGCACAGTTCTTTAGTTCTGAGCAAGCTGACAGTTCTGGCTATATAGGAAACACAGTAGAGTAGAAGAGTGCTGCTTTCTCTAAAGCAGAGTGTGTTTCTTGTAAGGCAAGCTAGAGTTGATTTCCCTTTCATAAACGGAGTTGAATCACATGCAGTTTCTGGTCCTAGCAGCAAAAGTTGTTTTCTGGTAAGGAGATTCACTATTGTGCTCAATTGGCCATACACAGTGCAAATAGCACTCGCGTCTGTACCCAGCAAGTGCATTGTATTGGACGCAAGAGAAACTACTGTTCTTGTCAGTTTCCTAAGCAGAGTTGAACTAGTTATGGCCATTGTGTGTAGGAAGCACAGTTCTTTGGTTCTGAGCAAGCTGACTGTTCTGGCTCTATAGGAAACACAGTAGAGTAGAAGAGTGCTGCTTTCTCAAAAGCAGAGTGTGTTTCTTGTAAGGCGAGCCAGAGTTTAATTCCCTTTCATAAACGGAGTTGAATCACATGCAATTTCTGGTCCTAGCAGCAAGAGTTGTTTTCTGGTAAGGAGATTCACTATTGTGCTCAATTGGCCATACACATTGCAAATAGCACTCGCGTCTGTTCCCAGCAAATGCAGTGTATTGGACGCAAGAGAAACTACTGTTCTTGTCAGTTTCCTAAGCAGAGTTGAATTAGATATGGCCCTTGTGTGTAGGAAGCACAGTTCTTTAGTTCTGAGCAAGCTGACAGTTCTGGCTATATAGGAAACACAGTAGAGTAGAAGAGTGCTGCTTTCTCAAAAGCAGAGTGTGTTTCTTGTAAGGCGAGCCAGAGTTTAATTCCCTTTCATAAACGGAGTTGAATCACATGCAATTTCTGGTCCTAGCAGCAAGAGTTGTTTTCTGGTAAGGAGATTCACTATTGTGCTCAATTGGCCATACACATTGCAAATAGCACTCGCGTCTGTTCCCAGCAAATGCAGTGTATTGGACACAAGAGAAACTACTGTTCTTGTCAGTTTCCTAAGCCGAGTTGAATTAGATATGGCCCTTGTGTGTAGGAAGCACAGTTCTTTAGTTCTGAGCAAGCTGACAGTTCTGGCTTTATAGGAAACAGAGTAGAGTAGAAGAGTGCTGCTTTCTCTAAAGCAGAGTGTGTTTCTTGTAAGGCGAGCTAGAGTTGATTTCCCTTTCATAAATGGAGTTGAATCACATGCAGTTTCTGGTCCTAGCAGCAAAAGTTGTTTTCTGGTAAGGAGATTCACTATTGTGCTCAATTGGCCATACACAGTGCAAATAGCACTCTCGTCTGTACCCAGCAAGTGCATTGTATTGGACACAAGAGAAACTACTGTTCTTGTCAGTTTCCTATGCAGAGTTGAACTAGTTTTGGCCATTGTGTGTAGGAAGCACAGTTCTTTGGTTATGAGCAAGCTGACTGTTCTGGCTCTATAGGAAACAGAGTAGAGTAGAAGAGTGCTGCTTTCTCAAAAGCAGAGTGTGTTTCTTGTAAGGCGAGCCAGAGTTTAATTCC